>NW_007377906.1:0-22769 GCF_000475195.1 Diaphorina citri | reverse complement strand
GAGAGAGAGAGAAGAGGAGCAGGAGGAGGAGGAGGAGGAGGAGGAGGAGGAGGAGATAATTTTTAATAAAAGTTCATTCCAACATTCCATTCTGCAAAGCTGCATACAGACAGAATATCTCCTGTGTTGGGCCTTACACCCATATTTATGAACAAAATGCTGGCTCTTAAGTTCGTGCTAAGCATAGTCTCAAGGCATTTGATTGGTCAATTTTGACTTGAGATTGATCTAAGAACGATCATTCTTGTTCATAAATACGAGTGTTAGACCCCGTTTCCAACTTGTCGTGAGTTTCATCCGATTTTTTCCCGAATGTCCTGTAGGCAGTGTAATTTAAATGAGAGTGTTTCCACTACACACGACACGATTTTTTCCCGAACGACATCGACAAATGGGAACGGGGCCTAACTGGAGATGCCTCTTTTCCACTTAGCTGTCGTGTGTACTCGGCTTGAATTTTACGTCACGTGACGTCACGTCTCAATAAATGACATTCCTCGATATTTCTCCCAGAGCTTTTTATGGCTTTATTTGCTTCCTCAAATTTAGCGCGGTAAGTATTTCATGTAGCTTTGTAATGACACTTTTGTGGGCAAGTTCACTTTGCTCACTCTCGGGCAGCCTAGTTAGCTTGGAGGGTAGCGCGTCTGCCTTGTAAGCGCTAGGCCGCGGGTTCGATTCCCGCCCGGGGCGGATTTCATCTTGACGGGATAATGTTCGTTCTCGGAACGACTGGCTTTCTCCTATCCTGTCTTCTTTCTCTCTTCGATTTCGCGCCGATAAGACCTTAGCAGTTACAGTCTCCTCTATCGAACCTCTTACAAAAAAAAGCTTTTTACTTTTTTTTCTTCTTTTTCAAAAAACCCTAGAGGTGTGGTGGCGTGCTTTGACCTCAATCTGTATTACAAAATAGGAGCAGGTAAACTAATATCCTTTGAACACTACTCTAAAGCTGTGTCCAAATATAGTCGACGCCCGTCGATCGACGAGATGAATCTATGTTGCCGAGGTAGTGTGGACGGTTTCAGTCGACATCGATCGACGGTCGTCGACTATGTGTGGACACAGCTTGATGAAATGAGATTCGACCTCATTTTCTTTCCCCTTCACAGCATAACCTAATTTTGAAAGGAAGAAAACAAGATCAGAATGGCAGACAGTGAAGACCAAATAGCAGACATGTCTGACTCTTCCTTGTCAGGAGTGGAGGAGAAGCAGTGTAAATTGTGAGTATCAATCTCTTTATCAACCCGGAGGTGCTTGGTTCGAATCCCAGGCGGGTGGAAAAAATTTCTGACCAAACTGTTTTCAGATAGACATGGACAACTTTTTCTTTCCTTATCCTATAGGTAGGAAAGTAATGTTTTTTTTTTTTTTTTTTTTTTTTTTTTTTTTTTTTTTTTTTTGGGTTCTCCACAGTTTTTTCTTGGGCAAACAAATTTTCCCCTCTTTTTTTTTTTTAACGGGTTTAAGGTCACTGTCATAACTGTTAAGGTTTATAGTGGTGAGAGTTTTACCCCCCATTCAGTGACAGGCTACATACAATACCTCCCTCCAGCATAGCTAGCTGGGCTTTCTCCTATCCTATCTTCTTTCGCTTTCGGGACGATGAGACCTTAGCAGTGACACTCCCTTCTATCAAACCTCTTAAAAGCCAGCCTAGTTAGCTTGGTTGGTGGCGCGTCTGCCTTGTAAGCGCTAGGCCGCGGGTTCGATTCCCGCCCGGGGCGGGATTTTATCCTGATGGGATGTGTTCGTTCGAAACGGTTGGCTTTCCTCCTGTCCTGTCTTCCTTCTCTCTTCGATTTCGGGACGATAAGACCTTAGCAGTTACAGTTTCCTCTATCATTTTTTTTCAACACTCTCCCTGCAGTTGTTCCAGTGGTAATTCCAAGTACCTGTGCCCCCGTTGCGGTGTACGGTACTGTTCAGTCCCGTGCTACAAGAGCCCCTCTCATTTGATGTGCTCGGAAGACTTCTTCAAGCAGTGCATTCAAGAGGAGTTGGACAGCACACCGGCAGACCCCCAGACAAGGAAGCAAATGATGGAAGCTCTGCAGAAAATGCATGAGACGGCCTTGGAGGATGGTCAGGAGGACGAGTTACTGGGTAAGTTTTTGTTGTTGTTTTAGCGGCTTTAGCTTTCGACGAATGGTAATAGCAGAATAAAGAAAAGATATCTTTTTGTCTGCTATACATAGCGGGGTGATGGTCTCTAGCTCTAGCCATGTTAAATTGGCTGGCTCGTTCTGAAACGCAGTCAACCACCGTGAGGACTTGTGCTTGCTCATACATACCGGGGTGATGGTCTCTAGCTCTAGCCATGTTAAATTGGCTGGCTCGTTCTGAAACGCAGTCAACCACCGTGAGGACTCTTTAAAAGCAGAGAGAGCCCTTTGAAGAACTGCCAGCTAGCTAGACTGGTTAGGGTTAGCTGAGCCAGACGCTAGTCTACTCTCTATAAAATAAAATAATATCTAAAATTGTAGTGTGCTTCTACCTTTATTTGCGTTAGTCAAAGTTTCAAAGAGAGAATGAATGTTATGTAAGGGAAAAACATGCCTACAACACTTAAGTAGGTATAGTTAAAACTCGACTTCTTTGTGTACTAACCACTTCATGGGTAGGTAGGTAGGTACCTTCTTATACCAACACTTACCTATACCAACTTGGGATTTTCCATCCAATAATAGATAGGTGCTTGCTCTTTAAAAGCAGAGAGAGCCCTTTGAAGAACTGCCAGCTAGCTAGACTGGTTAGGGTTAGCTGAGCCAGACGCTAGTCTACTCTCTGTTTAACGTCCCCTAGCCAGACTGGGTAAGTTTTTAACTAGATTTCCTTTAAGGGTGAGTTATTCATTTTCCGTTTACCGTTTTCTACCCGAGTTCACTCCGGCTCGGGGAAGGCATAGTTGTTAGCGCGTTGGACTTAGGATCTGTGGGATGGTGGTTCGAGTCCGATCCTACCCAAGGGGCAAGTTGGCCGTTCCGAGAACGAACCTTATCTGTTTAGGATAAAACCCACCCCGGGCGGAAATCGTACCCGCGTCCTAGCCCTTACTTCTTACAAGGCAGGTGCGTTACCTTCCAAGCTAAGTAGACTGGGATTTTAGAAACAGACTGTTTTTTGTGCTACCCATTCATATTTTAACGACATTTTGCACGCGGTACCTAGGCCTGACAATCGTAGGTGCATTAGATTAGAGGCACATACCTCCTACCAGTACAACTCTTTTGTATAATTTATTATCAAATGTGACACTTGACATGATGCGGATTACGTATGAAATAAGAATATTAACATCTGTGCAAACAAAATAACATGATATTATTGTTTTCAAAAGCATAGTTATAGGCAGAAATGTTGTCCCTTAATTGGTGAAACGGTAGGTAATGGCCGGATCCACAAAGTGAGTTTAAACTCCGTTTAAGTTAAACTCTTGGATTAAGCAAACTGATTGGCTGAAAATTTTCGAAATTGCTTTTTTTTAAGAGGTTTGACAGAGGGAACTGTAACTGCTGTGGTCTTATCGTCCCGAAATCGAAGAGAGAAGGAAGACAGGATAGGAGAAACCCAGCCGTTCCGAGAACGAACATTATCCCATCAGGATAAAATCCGCCCCGGGCGGGAATCGAACCCGCGGCCTAGAGCTTACAAGGCAAACGCGCTACCAACCAAGCTAACTAGGCTGGCCAAATTGACTTTAGACGTCGCAAAACTGTGTCTCGCTAACTAGGCTGGCTCGAAATTGCTTAATACAAAAGTTAAACGGAGTCTAAACTCATTTCGTGAACCCACAGCCATAAAATTATTTTATCATGTTGTTTTTAATGTTGGAAAATGCTACACATGACGTTGATAGTCCAGGGTTTATACGCTTTTCCCGGAATGAAATTCCATGACTTTTCCAGAAAATTTCCAAGAGTTTTCCCAGAAAAATAGGGGGTGGAGGTACTTAAAAATCAGTAAGATTACCCCTTAATTTAAATAAAATATGCAATAAGCAGAACGTCAAGGAAAATAGGGAGGAATACGTCGCAGGCCGTTTTTCGGAAAAACTTGGTATTTAATATTATCTAACATTTTCAATTTTTGACCGGGTGGCAAATTCCATGACTTTTCCAGGTTTTCTTTAAATTTTCACGATTTTCCATGACTTTTTGGCCGATTTTCAGCGCAGGCCGTTTTTCGGAAAAACTTGGTATTTAATATTAACATTTTCAATTTTTGACCGGGTGGCAAATTCCATGACTTTTCCAGGTTTTCTTTAAATTTCCACGATTTTCCATGACTTTTTGGCCGATTTTCAGATTCCATGACTTTTCCAGGTCGCGTATAAACCCTGTAGTCACACTACGTCAGCGTAATGGCGGACAAAAGCAAATTTTGACGGCTTGTTAGTGCAGTACAGTGCAAAAAAGTACTGAATTTTGACCTCAAGGTACTGAATCCGTAATGGCGGACAAAAGCAAATTTTGACGGCTTGTTAGTGCAGTACAGTGCAAAAAAGTACTGAATTTTGACCTCAAGGTACTGAATATTTCCAAGAGGTACTGAGTGTGTTTATAACTCAGTAGTAATTTTAGTGAAATTTTACACATCAACTTAGGTATGGGTGCCCGGTACTCATTATGATTATTTATGATGGTCGCGGGATTGAACCCGGGTGCTCAGCAAAGGGGTACGTGGGCGAAAAAAGGTTGAGAACCCCTGCTTTACGTGATCAATGTGTAAAAATGTGGTCCCTAGTTAAGTGGGTAGTCGCATGACACCAACCTGTCACACGCGTAGCCAGGATTCAAAAATTTGAACTAATTTTTGAATTTTTTGACACTCTGTTTGATATAGGAGAGAACACACGTGTTTCGTGAGGTAGCAACACGGTTAGCCAAGTGGTAACGCGCTTTCAATCAATCATTTTTTTTATATGTATTATGATTTTACAAGTTGGCTTTAATTTTTTGACGTTTTTTAGGTACGATTTGGGGTGGAGGTAGATGAAAACATAATGCATAGGTATGTCTATCAGTTACTCATGAAGTCGTCAACAATGTTTGCTGATTTACAGATTCGGATGATGAAGATGATGACTTGGCTACGAGGCTAGAGAACATAGATCTGAACAATGCTGAAGCAGTATGGTCCCTGCTGACTGATGCAGAGAGGGCGGAGTTCGAGTCCCTGGTATCCTCAGGGGACGTGGCCAAAATATTGCATTAGTGAAATTTTACACATCAACTTAGGTATGGGTACCCGGCACTCATTATGATGGTCGCGGGATTAAACCCGGGTGCCCAAGGGGTACGTGGGCGAAAAAAGGTTGAGAACCGCTGCACTACGTAATCAATGTGTAAAAAAGTAAAAAATGTGGTCCCTAGTTAAGTGGGTAGTCGCATGACACCAACCTGTCACACGCGTAGCCAGGATTCAAAAATTTGAACTAATTTTTCAAGTCCACAAAGAGAGTTTAAACTCGCCTCTAGTATCAAGAGTTCATCTCCCAACTTTAGTCGTGTCAGTGCAGTCCAACACTGTGAGTGCCATGCCTATCTCACGGACATGGAAAGTTAGTGTACACCTAACTCATACAAAAGCTAAGGAAAGTTAGTGTTTTCAATTGTATTATGATTTTACAAGTTGGCTTTAATTTTTTGACGTTTTTTAGGTACGATTTGGGGTGGGGGTAGATGAAAACATAATGCATAGGTATGTATGTCTATCAGTTATACTCATGAAGTCGTCAACAATGTTTGCTGATTTACAGATTCGGATGATGAAGATGCTGACTTGGCTACGAGGCTAGAGAACATAGATCTGAACAACGCTGAAGCAGTATGGTCCCTGCTGACTGATGCAGAGAGGGCGGAGTTCGAGTCCCTGGTATCCTCAGGGGACGTGGCCAAAATATTGCCCGTCTGGACCCCTTGGTGGTGTACCAAACCGTAAGTTAAAGCCCGTCCCCCACTTGTCGTTTTATTATTAGCCTTGTCAAGGATCAGGGACAATGGCCAAAATATTGGGACTTTTTAGTCCCAAGATAAGCGGGAAAAGGCGAAGAATAAGAAGAATCAAGCCTTGTGAAGACAGTCGAAGAGTGATAGAGAGCTCAGGAAAAAGGCAATGTCATATCATGATACCCATGTAAATATGATCCTATTTTATCTAGAGTCTGGACTGCCTAGAGTTTCAACTCAAAAACTTAGCTCCTTGATCTCTACTACCAAACCTTCGAAGGAAAAGTCCAATAAATATTACCAGGGTAGGTATTCGGTCTCAAACCAATATGATCTTATTTCATGTTGCAGAGCTCCTCTGATAGAAGAAGTGAACCAACCGGAATCAAGTGCCACGCAGAACACCCCCGAATATCCTGCACTAGTACCCAATATACCTGTTTTCTATCTCATATGTGTAAGTTTGTGAAATAGGGCCCTATAGTTCGAAATGTTTAATGACAACAATAGGAACAGTAAAAAAAAAAAAAAACTACACAGAAGTGGGTTTAGGTATCCAGTAGCTCTTGGTGGTTTAATTTATTTTATTATTTAAAAATTAATTTACAATCGATAAATAAATTTACGTCATGAAACAGCTTCACATGGTTCCTAAGCCAGTTCCCCGACAGAACATTGAAGTTTTGACCACTTTCGAGGATCGTAATATTCGTAATCTGAGTACACTGACAAAAAGGGGGTTGGGACCTGATGAAATGAGGTATCAGTCAGCAAAAACGAGGGTGAACCAATAAAATCACGGAAGATTCATATTGAGGATCATAATGATTAGACCTGTGTTCAACAGGTCTATGGTACATTTTGTCGGGAATCGAACGGGCTTTTACTTCCACACATGAGTAGCTTGGCAGCTTGAGTATTAAGAGTTAATTGAGGTAGTTTATTATCACAGCTTGAATGACTTGAAATCTGTAACAGAACAACAGGTGAATTTTTTATTATTATTTTTACGTATTTCTTGGGAACATATGACAGTCTCAAAACTAGAATCACGGTTTTACATTTAGGTGTTTTGGGTTCGATTCCCACAATTAGAAGTGTGTGTATGAATGCTCGTCACCCATGACTTCTTCCTTCCTTAATACATGAAGTTATTAATTCTTTACGTAGATTCGAACTACTAACCTTCGGATTCGAAATCTACCACGCTAACTCTTACACGATTGAGGTTGGTAGGTCTTTTTAGTTCTACCTAAGTTGTATTTTCCTTTCGGAAAAGGAACCCATCCAATTTTAGATTTAATATGGTTCAACTAGAGGTGGAATTGAATATACTATGTCTTCACTTGACTTGGACTAAGTCATAGTATATTCAATTCCACCTCTAGTTATAATGCTACTTGACAAAGTATCCCGTTTGGAAAATATTAATATGGTTTAGTTAAGGCGCTACCACGCCAAATGGGGGAGAATTCTGAAAGGAAACAACCTACCTGCATTCAGCATTCTATTCTATTTTTGGCTTTGTTTAACTTGAGATCTCTGCTTGATTAAGGGCCAAAATATCGCCACTAACTTTTGCACCATTTTTATTACTGGGTCGATTTTGAAACTTGGTAGTCTTGGTCCACGTATGTATTTTGAATGACAATAGGATAGCTATTCTATCAAAATTTTGGGACGTTTTTCTAATAAAAATATAAATAAAATAAATACGTTATTATTTTAAAAATATAAATACGTTATTATTTTAATTTCACTTCGACTTTGTACATTTACGATTTTTTTGTACATTTAGGATTTTTTACTTTCCTTATCCTATAGGAAGGAAAGTAATGTAATCGGGTCAAATTTTCGATGGTTTGTTTTTAGTGCCAAAACACGTTTTGAGGTCCCTAGAGCCTAAATCCAAAGTTTCAGCCATAGGTCCGTGTGTGTGTCTGTAAACAAAATATCTCGAGAAGGGTAAGAGCTAGAGACTTGAAATTTGGTATGTAGCTGTGAAATGTGACAAGAATGCGACACGAAACTTTTGGTTAAGACCGATGCAACGCTTGGCGGCATTTTACCGCTTTTTGGCGGTTTTCGGTGTAATTTAACAATCGGAACTTTTGGTTGAGATAGGTGCTGCGGTTGGCGGTATTTTGATCGCTTTTTGGCGGTTTTCTACAGTTTTTTGGCGGTTTTCAGCTATATCGACTAAACGGTTAGAGATATTGTAAAAGTTAGGGTAAAAGAACACTCAAATAAGCATCATTCTGAGCGGCTTTAGCTTTCGACGAATGGTAATAGCAGAATAAAGAAAAGATATCTTTTTGTATCTGCTATACATACCAGGAAATAGCGTACGAATTAGAGAAGAATAAACCTAAACCGGATCAATAAAAATCATGTTCCGAATACTTCACCAAGCTTGTAGAACTGTGTGCAGTGCACATTTTGTGAAGGCATCACAGTCCCAGTTTGCTTCGTGGAAACTAGTCTCAAGATGGATATCAAATGAGGGCCTTTGCTTATAAAATTCCTAGGCGCGGAGTCCAATATTTAGGACTTCCAAGTAGTTTAATAGTGGGAGTTTTAACTGCCAAGGTCTTATCATCCCAAAAGCGAAGAGAGACGGGACAGGAGAAAGCCAATCGTTCTGAGAATGAACCTTGCCTATTTAGGATAAAATCTGCCGTGGGCGGAATCGAACCCGCGACCTAGTGCTTACACAGACGCGCCACCCTAAAAGCTAACTGGGCTGGCGCATTTAGAACTTTAGTGCCCAATAACCCAATTTTCTTTGTTTACTCTTCTCAATCAAATATTGGTTCCCTTTGTTACCCCTCGAAGAAGCCAACAACACACGATACTCTAGCTGTCTCCAGATGGTCTTCTGTCCAGATATCAACCACAGGCAACGTTACTCAACTTCAGTGATCCACCAGGAACTGGTTCATTCATTAAGTTTTTTATTTCTATTTTATTTATTATTATTTTTTTATGGGGACTTGAACCCCTTGAAATAAACTTACAAGTCAAATACTTTTGTACTGAAGGCTGTTATTACAAACCATTTTTTTTTTTTTTTTTTTTTTTTTCCCCCCCCACATTTAGCCCATGGTCTGTATGTACCTCGAGAACGCGGCTCGTGTCTAATGCAGCTCAGTGATAATCTCAATCATAATACTAACTTCAGCGAGGCCGACCTGGCGGTACAGGCTGTGGTATTGAATGCTGTCAATGTAAGACCTACCTACCAGACATATATTTCTTTTTAAGAGTTATTGAGGGAACTGTAACTGCTAAGGTCTCATCATCCCGAAATCGAAGAGAGATAAGCTCAACCCGTCCTTAAGGGATGTTTGCCTCTACACCTAACCCTCAGAGTGGGCTTTTTGTGAATGAGCCCTAAGGTGACCGCTTTGGAGCTGACTTTTGGTTTTGGATGCCCAAATTGTACGAGTGGATGCCCTTCGCACTCAACCTTTGCTATTTCTTTAGCAAGGGAAATTCAGGCTGGTATCCTCACTGTTTAAAGTCCCCCATCTAGACCAGTGTGTTCCTTGTAATAAAATAAAATAACGATGGATATCAAATTTCAGATAATGAAATCATCTGCAGAAGACACATCTCTGATCAAATCGGACACCAAGGACATCACGATAAGCAAACAGTTCGTTCTGTATGCTTTGTCGGGAGCGTTCAATATTCTGACCCAGGCAAAAACCGAATTGAAATGCCACAAGAAACACAGCGCGACATCTGGTGGAGATAAAAGTAAGTTTCTCTCCTGCTTGACTCCTAAAGATAGGTCAAGATTATACGAATTATTTTTCAAGAGGTTTGATAGAAGGAACTGTACCAACGGAGGTCTTATAGTTCCAAAAAACGAGGAGCGAAGAAAGCCAGCCGTTCCGTCACCTCATCTGTTGAGGACAAAGTTCGCCAAGGGCGGGAACCCCATGATCTACCGTTTACAAGGCTGGCGCAGTACCTTTGATCTTAGCCAAAAGGCCGAGAAAAAAAAGGCTGACGCACTACCCTCCGGGCGGGAATCTATATTCCAGACCGTAAAACCGTCGCCCTGCATCGAGTTCAACATGGTCAACACAATCGCCGCCTACACATTCACCAGCCGCCATTATAACGGAGAGCCCGAGCACAGTGCTAAGGAGTCCGGCTCGTGTCTAATGCAGCTCAGTGATAATCTCAATCATAATGCTAACTTCAGCGAGGCCGACCTAGCGGTGCAGGCTGTGGTACTGAATGCTGTCAATGTAAGTGGCGCAGCCAACACCAAATTACAATTTTCACTTTCTATTGCCCTTACGTATAGGGAACCTATAAGGTAATGAGAAAGTATTACAATCAGTCCAAATTTTCAAAATCGGGAAATGGCTGGAAATATCCGTTTTGGGGTCCCCTGATTCCAAAAAAGTGGTTTTTAGCCCATGGTCTGTATGTACCTCGAGAACGCGGCTCGTGTCTAATGCAGCTCAGTGATAATCTCAATCATAATGCTAACTTCAGCGAGGCCGACCTAGCGGTGCAGGCTGTGGTACTGAATGCTGTCAATGTAAGTGGCGCAGCCAACACCAAATTACAATTTTCACTTTCTATTGCCCTTACGTATAGGGAACCTATAAGGTAATGAGAAAGTATTACAATCAGTCCAAATTTTCAAAATCGGGAAATGGCTGGAAATATCCGTTTTGGGGTCCCCTGATTCCAAAAAAAGTGGTTTTTAGCCCATGGTCTGTATGTATCTCGAGAACGCGGCTCGTGTCTAATGCAGCTCAGTGATAATCTCAATCATAATACTAACTTCAGCGAGGCCGACCTGGCGGTACAGGCTGTGGTATTGAATGCTGTCAATGTAAGACCTACCTACCAGACATATATTTCTTTTTAAGAGTTATTGAGGGAACTGTAACTGCTAAGGTCTCATCATCCCGAAATCGAAGAGAGATAAGCTCAACCCGTCCTTAAGGGATGTTTGCCTCTACACCTAACCCTCAGAGTGAGCTTTTTGTGTATGAGCCCTAAGGTGACCGCTTTGGAGCTGACTTTTGGTTTTGGATGCCCAAATTGTACGAGTGGATGCCCTTCGCACTCAACTTTTGCTATTTCTTTAGTAAGGGAAATTCAGGCTGGTAACCTCCCTGTTTAAAGTCCCCCAGCTAGACCAGTGTGTTCCTTGTAAAAAAAAAAAAATAAAATAAAACGAACAATTGATTAGCATAGCAAAAATTCAATTTATTAATCTGTACATTTTATGTTTGTCATTTTGCTTGTTCAATTGTTATTCCAAGGGAAATTCAGGCTGGTAACCTCGCTATTTAAAGTCCCCCAGCTAGACCAGTGTGTTCCTTGTAAAAAAAATAAAATAAAATAAAATAACGATGGATATCAAATTTCAGATAATGAAATCATCTGCAGAAGACACATCTCTGATCAAATCGGACACCAAGGACATCATGATGAACGATGGATATCAAATTTCAGATAATGAAATCATCTGCAGAAGACACATCTCTGATCAAATCGGACACCAAGGACATCACGATAAGCAAACAGTTCGTTCTGTATGCTTTGTCGGGAGCGTTCAATATTCTGACCCAGGCAAAAATTTGCTATTTCTTTAGCAAGGGAAATTCAGGCTGGTATCCTCACTGTTTAAAGTCCCCCATCTAGACCAGTGTGTTCCTTGTAATAAAATAAAATAACGATGGATATCAAATTTCAGATAATGAAATCATCTGTAGAAGATACATCTCTGATTAAATCGGACACCAAGGACATCATGATGAGCAAACAGTTCGTTCTGTATGCTTTGTCGGGAGCGTTCAATATTCTGACCCAGGCAAAAACCGAATTGAAATGCCACAAGAAACACAGCGCGACATCTGGTGGAGATAAAAGTAAGTTTCTCTCCTGCTTGACTCCTAAAGATAGGTCAAGATTATACGAATTATTTTTCAAGAAGTTTGATAGAGGGAACTGTACCAACGGAGGTCTTATAGTTCCAAAAAACGAGGAGCGAAGAAAGCCAGTCGTTCCGTCACCTCATCTGTTGAGGACAAAGTTCGCCAAGGGCGGGAACCCCATGATCTAGCGTTTACAAGGCTGGCGCAGTACCTTTGATCTTAGCCAAAAGGCCGAGAAAAAAAAGGCTGACGCACTACCCTCCGGGCGGGAATCTAACCCGCGACCTAGCGCTTACATGGCAGGCGTGCTATTCTCCAAGCTAATTAGGCTGGCAGACTTAATCTAATACAATCTAATATTACGTATGCATTATCAATTTATCATTACCTACCGAATGAACCTACAATGTATCTTCTTCAATTTGCAGGCGCTAAGAAATCATTCTCAACTCGGTTTCCCGAATCCTCCGCTGCTAGCGCTAGTGTAGATTTTGTCCTGACCAAAACCAGCCTGACTGCTGCCCTGAAGAAGTTGGAATTCTACATGTCCTGGGTGAACGCTTATTACACAGGAGAACCCAGCTTGTAATGCAAACCAGGACCGTATTTAGGGGCCTGTCCACCCCCCCCACTTGGACTAAGTTTTTTCTCTTTTTATTAAATCACAGATGTATCCATTTCGGCTGTTACGCCATCATAATACACTGATGATGGCGCAACAGCCGAAATGGATCCATCTGTAATTTAATAAAAATATACGTAAAACATAAAGCCAAGTGTTTTTACTCACCCAAAATCATTTTTAGTAGTTAGAACACACTTATTCTACATGAATTCGCATCTGAACATTCTAAACAAAATGACGGGTGGCAACGTGTGAAGGCAAAATACATTACTTCTCTTATTATAGGATAAGGAAAGCAAAAAAGAGGGGTGACAAAAGGGTGGGATAGGACAGGAATAAGATTACTCACCTGTACTTGGAGATTTAGAAGGATTAGATTTGAAACATAGGATACAGGAATTAAGACAAGCAAATTGCAAATTTACATTACTTAAAAAAGTAGAAAATCTTTCTCTCTTCCTCAATGGAGAGCTATGGGGTTTCAAAGTAGTTAGGACACACTTTTTCTACATGAAATCGCATCTAAACATTCTAAACAAAATGAAGGGTGGCAACATGTGAAGGCAAAATACATTACTTCTCTTATTATAGGATAAGGAAAGAAAAAAGAGGGGTGACAAAAGGGTGGGATAGGACAGGAATAAGATTCCTCACCTGTACTTGGAGATTTAGAAGGATTAGATTTGAAACATAGGATACAGGAGAGGGTGTTGTTTTTACAATTACAGAGCGTAGGCACTGTAGGCAGAAGGGCACCTACAGGAATTGCGAATTCTGTGAAAAAGGTGGAACAATAGATTAAAATGAGAGGATGGGAAATAACACATCAAAGCAGTAAAAGTATTGAAACCTTGAAACATAGGTTAGGAAATATCAAGTTTTTGGGAGATATTTAAATAGGCAGATTTTTTTCAAGCGAATTCTGTGAAAAAGGTGGAACAATAGATTAAAATGAGAGGATAGGAAATAACACAGCAAAGCAGTAAAAGTATTGAAACTTTGAAACATAGGTTAGGAAATATCAACATGGGCAGAGAAGGATTGTTAAAATGAAGAAAAAAATATACAGGGTGGTTCGTGATTTGCGAACCACGCTTATATCTCAGAAACGGCTGGGAATTAAGGAATGAAATAAACGGCTTCTGTACCTCGAGAACGCGGCTCGTGTCTAATGCAGCTCAGTGATAATCTCAATCATAATACTAACTTCAGCGAGGCCGACCTGGCGGTGCAGGCTGTGGTACTGAATGCTGTCAATGTAAGTGGCGCAGCCAACACCAAATTACAATTTTCACTTTCTATTGCCCTTACGTATAGGGAACCTATAAGGTAATGAGAAAGTATTACAATCAGTCCAAATTTTCAAAATCGGGAAATGGCTGGAAATATCCGTTTTGGGGTCCCCTGATTCCAAAAAAGTGGTTTTTAGCCCATGGTCTGTATGTACCTCGAGAACGCGGCTCGTGTCTAATGCAGCTCAGTGATAATCTCAATCATAATGCTAACTTCAGCGAGGCCGACCTAGCGGTGCAGGCTGTGGTACTGAATGCTGTCAATGTAAGTGGCGCAGCCAACACCAAATTACAATTTTCACTTTCTATTGCCCTTACGTATAGGGAACCTATAAGGTAATGAGAAAGTATTACAATCAGTCCAAATTTTCAAAATCGGGAAATGGCTGGAAATATCCGTTTTGGGGTCCCCTGATTCCAAAAAAGTGGTTTTTAGCCCATGGTCTGTATGTACCTCGAGAACGCACTAAACTTTCCAAGACTAAAATCGTGATAGTAAAGCCGTATTTTACTTTCGGAATGTCCCCTCTTCTGAAGCTCGCTTCCCCTCTTTCGGCGTGGTAGCGCCTGTACAAACCATAGGACAGGGTTTATAAGCTTTTCCTGGAATGAAATTCCATGACTATTCCATGATTTTTCCAGCAAATTTCCATGACTTTTCCAGAAAAATAGGGGGCGGAGGTACTTAAAAATCAGTAAGATTACCCCTTCATTTAAATAAAATATGCAATATGCAGAACGTCAAGGAATATGAGGGTAAATGCGCTGCAGGCCGTTTTTCGGAAACACTTGATATTTAATTTGAACATGTTTAATTTTTGACCAGGTGACAAATTCGATGACTTTTCCAGGTTTCTTTAAATTTTCACGATTTTCCATGACTTTTTCGCCGATTTTCAGATTCAATGACTTTTTCAGTTTTTCCAGGTCGGGTATAAACCCTGTAGGAAATCCCAGATGGCACGCCATTAGAATCGGTTCTGCTTCCGAAAGGGAAATACAACATTACTCTGTTGCTGCCTAGACTGGGAGCCTAGATGTTCGCGTTCCTGATGGGGGACCTAGCTGGACGAGATCGTGTGAATCAAACTAGATGATCTTTTTTATTCTGATGACAAAATATAACTACATTTTCATCATAAATTCATTTTACTGAATTCATCATTTCAAAATCGTGTCTATAGGAATGTTTTTGTCACCTAGTTAACATTAAAATTACATCTAGATGATTTGGGATGGAAATAAAGGACTGGGGAGAAAGGAGTCGTAAAAAAAACTTAAAAAACAAAACAACGTTTAAAGGATTAAAATGAGTGATTGTATACTGGACAAGGAAGGTAGGCGCCAACACTATGTCTACCAAGATTGCACAGGAAAAAAATTGAAAAAATATTTAAAAAGCTTGCACGAATTTCAATACTTTTTTCGAACTGATATTCATTGTTAAGCTTCGTTATGGCTTATGGCCAAGTCCACAAAGAGAGTTTAAACGCGCCTCTAGTATCAAGAGTTCATCTCCCAACTTTAGTCGTGTCAGTGGAGTCCAACACTGTGAGTGCCATGCCTATCTCACGGACATGGAAAGTTAGTGTACACCTAACTCATACAAAAGCTAAGGAAAGTTAGTGTACACCTACAGTTCTATCTCACGGACATGGAAAGTTAGTGTACACCTACGAGTAACTCATACAAAAGCTCACCTAGAGGCTAAAGTGTAGCAACCAGGGGGTCTCAAAGGTGTGCTAAGATTCGCGAATGTCCGAAGTCGAAATTTGTTCTTCGTTATGGCTTATGGTCAAGTCCACAAAGAGAGTTTAAACTCGCCTCTAGTATCAAGAGTTCATCTCCAGACTTTAGTCGTGTCAGTGCAGTCCAACACTGTGAGTGCCATGCCCATCTCACGGACATGGAAAGTTAGTGTACACCTAACTCAAACAAAAGCTAAGGAAAGTTATTGTACACCTACAGTTCTATCTCACGGACATGGAAAGTTAGTGTACACCTAACTCATGCAAAAGCTAAGGAAAGTTAGTGTACACCTACAGTTCTATCTCACGGACATGGAAAGTTAGTGTACACCTAACTCATACAAAAGCTAAGGAAAGTTAGTGTACACCTACGAGTAACTCTTATAAAAGCTCACCTAGAGGCTAAAGTGTAGCAACCAGGGGGTCTCAAAGGTGTGCTAAGATTCGCGAATGTCCGAAGTCGAAATTTGTTCTCCTCCTCTATTCTTTGCTTTCGGGAAGATAAGACCTTAGCATCTGTTAGAGTTCCCTCTATCGAACACTTTTATCAACATCAATATCTTGAACACCGTATAGCGAGATTGTTGAAGATTT
Organism: Diaphorina citri; assembly: GCF_000475195.1. NCBI lineage: Eukaryota > Metazoa > Arthropoda > Insecta > Hemiptera > Psyllidae > Diaphorina > Diaphorina citri. The sequence goes on along the minus strand of NW_007377906.1, from coordinate 6,644 downwards.
CTTGGATGTCCTATATTGAGTTCATCAGCAACTTCTTGGACACGCTATAGTGAGTTCTGTCACCTAACTCATACAAAAGCTAAGGAAAGTTAGTGTACACCTACGAGTAACTCTTATAAAAGCTCACCTAGAGGCTAAAGTTAACACTCATCTTTAAAAAAAAAAAAGTGTAGCAACCAGGGGGTCTCAAAGGTGTGCTAAGATTCGCGAATGTCCGAAGTCGAAATTTGTTCCTAAGCATATAATACAAAAGGACACGATAAATTACGTAATACTAAGTAAGCAAAACTACACATACAAAACTTTTTTTTTTACTAAACTTTCCAAGACTAAAATCGTGATAATTAAGCCGTATTTTACTTTCGGAATGTCCCCTCTTCTGAAGCTCGCTTCCCCTCTTTCGGCGTGGTAGCGCCTGTACAAATCATAGGACAGGGTTTATACGCTTTTCTTGGAATGAAATTCCATGACTATTCCATGACTTTTCCAGAAAAATAGGGGGGCGGAGGTACTTAAAAATCAGTAAGATTACCCCTTCATTTAAATAAAATATGCAATATGCAGAACGTCAAGGAATATGAGGGTATACTTTCGAAATTTCCCCTCTTCTGAAGCTCGCTTCCCCTCTTTCGGCGTGGTAGCGCCTGTACAAAACATAGGACAGGGTTTATACGCTTTTCCTGGTTTGAAATTCCATGACTTTTCCAGCAAATTTCCATGACTTTTTCCAGAAAAATAGGGGGCGGAGGTACCTAAAAATCAGTAACATTACCCCTTCATTTAAATAAAATATGCAGAACGTCAAGGAATATGAGGGTGAATGCGCCGCAGGCCGTTTTTCGGAAACACTTGATATTTAATTTGAACATGTTTAATTTTTGACCGGGTGACAAATTCCATGACTTTTCCAGGGTTTCTTTAAATTTTCACGATTTTCCATGACTTTTTCGCCGAATTTCAGATTCCATGACTTTTCCAGTTTTTCCAGGTCGCGTATAAACCCTGTAGGAAATCCCAGATGGCACGCCATCAGAATTTCCAGGTTTTCTTTAAATTTTCACGATTTTCCATGACTTTTTCGCCGATTTTCAGATTCCATGACTTTTCCAGTTTTTCCAGGTCGCGTATAAACCCTGTAGGAAATCCCAGATGGCACGCCATCAGAATCGGCTCCGCTTCCGAAAGGGAAATACAACATTACTCTGTTGCTGCCTAGACTGGGAGCCTAGATGTTCGCGTTCCTGATGGGGGACCTAGCTCGTATAAACCCTGTAGGAAATCCCAGATGGCACGCCATCAGAATCGGTTCCGCTTCCGAAAGGGAAATACAACATTACTCTGTTGCTGCCTAGACTGGGAGCCTAGATGTTCGCGTTCCTGATGGGGGACCTAGCTGGATTTCCGACATAACTGAGAGGCCTAGCTGTCTTCTCTAGCCAAGGCCTAGCTGTCTTCTCTTAGCCTAGGCCTAGCTCCTGCCTGGTACCTCAGAGGCCTAGCTGTCTTCTCTAGCCGAGGCCTAGCTGTCTTCTCTTAGCCTAGGCCTAGCTCCTGCCTGGTACCTCGCTGTCTGCCTACCTAATGAGAAGCAAACACATGTAAAAAAAAATCGAGTTAATGAAACAGGACTAATGAATAGAGAATTATCGTGTTACTGAAGCATTAGAATTTAATAGACAAGTATCGTATTTCATTTAGCTAGAATCATGAGCATACTTCTTTTGTTTTTGTTCTATTATGTTGCATTTTGAGTTCTGAGCTTGATTTAATAATAAATACGTCTGGTACCTCGCTGTCTGCCTACCTAATGAGAAGCAAACACATGTAAAAAAAATCTGGTGTGAACATCACACGACTTTCTATTACATTAAACTTCTCAACTGTAAGTCGGACAGTTCTAAAACATGTAAAAATAATCGAGTTAATGAAACAGGACTAATGAATAGAGAATTATCGTGTTACTGAAGCAATAGTATTTAATAGACAAGTATCGTATTTCATTTGGCTAGAATCATGAGCATACTTCTTTTGTTTTTGTTCTATTATGATGCATTTTGAGTTCTGAGCTTGATTTATAATAAATATGTAAGTATTTTTTGCAAAAAAAAAAAAAGAAAAAAAAAAGTATCAAGACGCTCGCCTCGCGTAGTTCATGCTAGATTTTAAAAGTCTCAAGGACTTCAGGAATAAAATGTATATAAAATTACAACATATGAACTTCCACCAGTCTTGTTCTGACGGTAGTGTTCCCAACATCGACGCCACATTACCACACTCAACTGCCAATGATATGCACTGCTCAAGATTTTTTTGTCGAGGTACTTACAAGATTTTTTCAAGGACTTTCGTTGTTAAAAAAAAAAATCTCGTTCTAATAAGATTTTTTTCAGGGACTTTGTGGCCCGTGGCAGGAAGTGTGGTCACGCTATTACACTCAAGGAGGAGAAAATCACCTCTGTGTGCATACTGAAATATGACTTATTTAGTCTGTTATTCAACGACCATCTTACCTTGTCCTCCCCAGCCACCACCTTGCTGTCCCCCCCATCCTCCTTGTTGGCCTCCCCACCCTCCTCCTTGTTGGTTACCCCATCCACCTCCTCCTTGTTGGTTCCCCCACCCACCTCCTCCTTGTTGGTTACCCCATCCGCCAGACTGTCCACCTTGACTACCCCATGGATCTGACTGGTAGTTGTTGGGACCTAGAACAAATCAACAAAGAAGGAAATTTAGCACGAACGACCTACTGTCCGTAGTGTTAATGTGATTTATAGGAAAAAAAAAAATGGTTACTGCAATGAGGTAATGATAGTTGTTCTTGTAGTGGCTTTAGTTAATTGGTGATGGCAGACAAATAGAAAAGAAAAGAACTGTATCAACATTTCAGGATCTTGGTTGCAATGATTACTACAACAAAGATAAGTGGCAGTTGATTCAATACTGATTCATATAGCAAGAGAACAAATAAGAACTGTCAATAAATCAAGACAGCTCCAGAGTACAGCTTGCAAAACGTTTCAGTTCCTATGACACATTAGCACAAAAAAAGAAGCAAGAATAGACAGAAAAAAAAAGACAAGACGGAATCAGTTCTGTAGCAAAGCGCACCCAGATCCAGGCTGATTCCCAATTGTGAGGTGGTTTTTAGTTGGTAAAAATCCAACATGACCTTATTCATCACAAGGTTATCTTAGAAAGACAAGAAGATTACTAAATTATTTTAGTAATTATTAGTACTTGACATGGTATCCCGTTTTCAAAGTTTCAGACAGGAAGATTTTCCACCTTTACAATAATATTGATGATAAAAATTTCCCATGATACATATTTCAATTTCTTTGTAAGTAGAGTCTAGCTACTTGATGAAAATCTGATAAGAAAATCAGACAAATTACCTCCCCAACCTCCTTGAGGTCCATTTGGGTTCCAAGAATTTTCTAGCTACTTGATGAAAATCTGATAAGAAAATCAGACAAATTACCTCCCCAACCTCCTTGAGGTCCATTTGGGTTCCAAGAATTTCCTAGCTACTTGACGAAAATCAGGTAAGAAAATCAGGCAAATTACCTCCCCAACCTCCTTGAGGTCCATTTGGGTTCCAAGAGTTTTGAGGGCCTCCCCACTGGGGTGCTCTTCCTCCAGGACCACCTGGCCCTCCTCTTGAATCTCCTCGGCTAGCAGCAGCATTCATTTCTGACCGACTCAGGGCTTTCTTCACCTCAACACGCTGTCCAGCAACAGTGTGATTTTTTGACACTGAAAATAAATTTAGAAAAAATTGGACAATTTTTTAGAAGGGGGGGGGGATGGTCTGAGAGGAATCAAAATACAGTAGGTACAACTCTGAAGGATCAAGTTTGCCATAAAGGTACCAGTTTATTATTATTTTTTTACATGGCTTTATTTATTGTGGCAGGATTCTCCAAAAGGAGCTCTTCCACCCAACCCCAAATTTAAAATCATTGAATTATTTGTTATAAGTTTTAGAACTCAATATTATACTTACACACAATCTTGTCCACAACATCGTAGTCATTGAATTCAATAAAGGCAAAGCCTCTCTAAACCCCAAATTTAAAATCATTGAATTATTGGTATAAGTTTTAGAACTCAATATTATACTTACACACAATCTTGTCCACAACATCGTAGTCATTGAATTCAATAAAGGCAAAGCCTCTCTTGGCCCCGGTTTCTTTGTTGGTCACCATGTTTACACTCTCGATGGTTCCAAACTGGCTGAAATATTCTCTAAGGTCATCTTCTTCTTGGTCTTTCAATCCTCCTACAAACATTTTCTTTACAGTGGCATTTGCTTCAGGTTTTCCTATTTCCTAAAAAAAAAAAAAAAAAAAAAAAACAAAGGGAAAAAAAAAAAAAAAAAAAATAAAAAATAACATAATAGACAAGTATCGTATTTCATTTAGCTAGAATCATGAGCATACTTCTTTTGTTTTTGTTCTATTATGTTGCATTTTGAGTTCTGAGCTTGATTTAATAATAAATACGTATTTTTTGAAAAAAAAAAAAAATAATAATAATAATAAAAAAAAATAAAAAAAATATCAAAACCCTCGCCTGGTAAACAGGAGGGCGTGGGTTCAATTCCAGCCGAGGTATGGAATTTTATCCTCAATATAATTTGAGAATTTGACCACAATAATAGTAGTAGCCTACTGCTGGAGTAAAGGGACTTTTCAGTCCCATTCGAGCAGTATAAAAGTAAGCCCTATTCTTAATTTTTCTGTCCGCTGCACCCCTTTTTACTTCCCTATTCCAATAAGTATAGGGAACCTATATTGTGTAATTTTCTTTACAACTTACCTTTTTTCTTTACATACGGTACACAAAAGGCCCACTCTGAGGCTTATAGGGGTAAACAGCCCAAAAAGTTGGGTTAAGATTACCTTTTCTTATTCAAACTAGATTTACACGAGTGGATCAGGTACATTTCCATGTCTTCTGACGAAGTGTTCCGCACATCGAAGCGTTTACCCCTTCATGTCAGTTTAATTACAGTTGTAAAGTACACTTACAAGTAGGGCTATTATTTACAACTTACCTTATCATGTCACATATAAGTACATGGGGAGAGAGGACTGTACAAAACACATGAGTGTGGGGGAAGAGGTTTAGTATCTTCTGCCACCACCTCCACCACCACCGCCAGCTGAAATCAGACGAAATAAAAGCAACATATGAGGCTTCATTAACAAACTAAAAAACCCTTGGGGACAAAGAATTGCCAAATAATTATTTATTTACTGTGAAGATTGTAATTTAAAAAATTGATATACCTAACTCCGAGCAACACAAATCAAGTTAGGAATTTTTAATCGTGTTAAGCATACTTACCTACGCTTATTTACCTAAATTTTATGATTTGACTTGGATTCGAATCACCAACCTCCAGATCCGAAGTCCAACACGTAAACCACTGCACAACTGTGTTTGGCCAAACAAGTCAAGTTATTTAAAAGCACGTCATAATTTTTAGGTGTAGGTTTTTTTCGAGGTAAGGGAGGTCTCCGAGGGGGAAAAGGAACATACCAGCTTGTCCATATGGGGTGGGCCGGGTATTTCCATATCCACCTCCTCCTCTGACTGGGCCTCCTCCATAGCTTTGTTGTTGATAGTCGGACGAGTTGTTACCACCTCCAGCACTCCAGCCTCCACCGCCAGACGCACCTCCTGATCAAGCACATAATACAACAAGGTTAGAAGTAGAAAATGAAGAAGAAGATAAAAAAAAGGAATCCTAATTGTGTTAGCATAAATGATTGTCACAAAAGTCGTTCCCCGCTTATTACCTATACTACGCTAAATTTCAAGACATGACTTGGACACTTGGACTCGAACCACCATCCTCCAGATCCAGAGTACACCGTGCTAACCACTATACCACTGAGTTTGGTACCTCCTGATCAAGTACATAATACAACAAGGTTAGAAGTAGAAAATGAAGAAGAAGAAGAAGAAGAAGAAGAAGAAGAAAAAAAGGAATCTTAATTGTGTTAGCATAAATGATTGTCACAAAAGTCGTTCCCCGTGTCATAGTATGTCAGAGTCTTGATTTTGGCCAGTGATGATGAGGGTGTCTGGTGCAAATATAATTCAGTCTTGCACGAACTTTCAATCGTTCCCCGCTTATTATACTATGCTAAATTTCAAGACATGACTTGGACTCGAACCACCATCCTCCAGATCCAGAGTCCACTGTGTTAACCACTATACCACTGAGGTTGGTACCTCCTGATCAAGTGCATAATACAACAAGGTTAATATGGTTAGAAGAAGAAATTGATTTATTTATAAAAATCCATGCTGTCCTTCTATGAAAGGTAGCTTAACTTCAACATACTAAACTATTACATGTAAAAAAAAAAATAAAATAAAATAAAATAAATGTGGTTGGTGGTGGTGTAAAATAGGGACATTGATCATTGTACCTAAAAAGGCCTACGAGAAATTAAGACAAGCAAATTGCAAATTTACATTAAAAAAAGTAGAAAATCTTTCTCTCTTCTTGAATGGAGAGCTATGGGGTTTCAAAGTAGTTAGAACACCAAAGGAATAAGTTTGTATTAACTTATTTGTTGGTACACACACTTGGTAAAACAATTCAAACACTAAAAATGATTTTG
>NW_007377905.1:217770-341664 GCF_000475195.1 Diaphorina citri | reverse complement strand
GGAAAAAGCGTGACCGCAAATGATGACGTCATATTGGTCACGACCACAGGTGTGACGTCTAGCGGCTGTGACGACTCGTTGAGATCATTTCCACAGACGGTCATTTGGCAGCCAAATAACTTATCAAACCTATGTAGCTCCATGGGAACAAGTTGGGTTTCCTAGGGCTAGGTCTACAGTCTCATAATGACCTAATATTGGTCCATATTTGGATGTTTTTCATGCATCTGCGCATGAGCAGAAGATCAAAATGCATTTCAACGCAAGGTTGTAGACCTGGGGTTAGTGTTTTCTCAAATCCATTACCGTTAATAATTTCCAAATCGACCGATTCACCGGAGAGGTCTTTCTGCATCCAATAAAATCGGATGACATAATTTGGGTGTGTTATACCGCGGAGTTACCTGAACTTGTGTGTAGGAGGCATTACCCACAATTACCCACATTCATTTCATTAGGACCATTAGGTTATCAAGAATCGGGTACAGTACCGGTTTTTAGAAGCGAATACCTACTGCCAGTCGATTCTCAAACGAGGAAAAATTTCCGATATTTTGCCTTGCAATTTTTTGGTTCAAGAGTTACAATTGGGTTCATTTTGCATTTTTTTTTTTTTTTCAAAAGTTGCCATTGCGTTGCATTGCCCAATTACTAGGACAGCATTTTTTAGAGCAATGTCAATTAAAATGAGTAATTGAGTACCTACGTAATGTATACCATTTTTGGATTTGATTTTGATCCATTTATCAAGTTCTCAACTTATTTTGCAATAAGTAGAGTAAAATGATTGATCTTGACATTGATTGATCTTGTACCGACTGTCTGTTGCATTTCTAGAGAAAATGGAAATTACTTCATCGTTATTTAACATTCTGACATTTTTCATCTTTACTGAAAGGTCTTACCACAGGTGTGACGTCTAGCGGCTGTGACGACTCGGTGAGGTCATTTCCACAGACGGTCATTTGGCAGCCAATTAACTCATCTAACCTATGTAGCTCCGTGGGAACAAGTTGGGTTTCCTAGGGCTAGGTCTACAGTCTCATAATGACCTAATATTGGTCCATATTTGGATGTTTTCATGCATCTGCGCATGAGCAGAAGATCAAAATGCATTTCAACGCAAGGTTGTAGACCTGGGGTTAGTGTTCTCTCAAATCCATTACCGTTAATAATTTCCAAATCGACCGATTCACCGGAGAGGTCTTTCTGCACCCAATAAAATCGGATGACATAATTTGGGTGTGTTATACCGCGGAGTTACCTGAACTTGTGTAGGAGGCATGTAATTACCCACATTCATTTCATTAGGACCATTAGGTTATCAAGAATCGGGTACAGTACCGGTTTTTAGAAGCGAATATGTACTGCCAGTCGATTCTTCTACGAAGGAGGAAAAATTTCCGATATTTGGTTTTTTTTTTTTTTTTTTATTATTTTTTTTTTTTTAAGTTGCCATCGCGTTGCATTGCCCAATTACTAGGACAGCATTTTTTAGAGCAATGTCAATTAAAATGAGTAATTGAGTACGTAATGTATGCCATTTTTGGATTTGATTTTGATCCATTTATCAAGTTCTTAACTTAGTTTGCAATAAGTAGAGTAAAATGATTGATCTTGACATTGATTGATCTTGTACCGACTGTCTGTTGCATTTCTAAAGAAAATAGAAATTACTTCATCGTTATTTAACATTCTGACATTTTTCATCTTTACTGAAAGGTCTTTTTTTTTTTTCAAAAGTTGCCATTGCGTTGCATTGCCCAATTACTAGGACAGCATTTTTTAGAGCAATGTCAATTAAAATGAGTAAATGAGTACCTAGGTATGTAAAATGTATACCATTTTTGGATTTGATTTTTATCCATTAATCAAGTTCTTAACTTATTTTGCAATAAGTAGAGTAAAATGATTGATCTTGACATTGATTGATCTTGTACCGACTGTCTGTTGCATTTCTGCATTTCTAGAGAAAATAGAAATTACTTGATCGTTATTTAACATTCTGACATTTTTCATCTTTACTGAAAGGTCTTTATCATGTTTATTTGTTTTACCTAATAGGTTCCTACTGACTTGCCAAAGAATTTTGTACTTACTGTGCCGTCCACCTATCTAGCTACTTCTTTTTAAGACGAAAGTATCTTCCATTCCATTTGCTAATGTTATGTTCTCAGGTCGAACAAACTTCCTAACGTCATCTCTTCATCTCAAAGGTGGTCTTGGCCTTTTCTGGTTTTATTGAGTGTCAAGATAGTGTGTCGTTAGTCCATTTCTAACCGTTTATCCCACCCAGGTATTAAGTATCGTGCTAAAAACTATGTGTTTCTCATTTCTTCAATGGATCTCCTATATTTCTAGCCGCCAGCTATTCGGATTTTGACCTTATTGAAATCCAAGCTGAAGTGTTTTTCTCGTTATCTTTTGATCTTCAAATAGCTCGTGTAAAGTGATTTCACACTTGTGAGTTCCTTATAGCCATTGTTACCTACCACACAGTGCGGTCCTGTTATTATAATCGCTATGTTGCACTAACTTCTAGTATGTTGTGTACTTCTAGTTTTGCCATGAGCTTCGGTATCTGTAGAATCTTTTGATTAATGAGTGACAGTCACTTGGAAACTTTCTGCGCGTCCGGTATGATTTCTGCATTTTTGCTGGAAAGTTCATTGACTTCTTCTATATTTTTTATTTATGGAACTTTAACTTTGACCCTGATGCCTGGTGGATACAGTATAATATCTTACATCATGTATCAGATGAGGGTGTCTGATTATCTTGTTAGAATCTTGTACTAACACTTTAGCTTGAGAAGGAACATTGTTGTCGCTTCGCTTTATGAATGTGTTTCAGCAAGAATGTCTTGTTCTATGAAAACATTGTACTTATAAACAGATTACTTCGTATTAAAAATGTTCCGAATACCTGTCCAATCTTTATTGCTCTTCTCCTATTAGATGAACTTTTAAATAAGGTATGTCAGTAATGTTTACAATATTGCAAATGTTTTCTTAATTCTCACTGGAAATATTTATGAATGTGTTTCAGCAAGAATGTCTTGTTCTATGAAAACATTGTACTTATAAACAGATTACTTCGTATTAAAATGTTCCGAATACTTGTCCAATCTTTTTATTACTCTTCTCCTATTAGATGAACTTTTAAATAAGGTATGTCAGTAATGTTTACAATATTGCAAATGTTTTCTCAATTCTCACTGGAAATTTTTGTTTTGATTCCAGGTAAACTTGTGGCTGTGGACGAACACAGCTAAGGGGCTTCCAGTCAACCATGCTTTAGCTGATTTCCTCCAACATAACAGCAACACCAACAGTTTAGTCAATCAGAACAGCAATGTCCGGTTTGAATCGAAGCGATACTTTCCGAGATACAAGACGTTTGCCTCTTACCCTGTCTACGATGTTAGGTCCCGACCCACATTCCAATTCCCCCGAAGTAGACTACCAACACTACCATCAACCACACCACTGAGTTTGATTCCTTATGGTTTCCTTCCTCATACAAACCCAGCAAACCTGTTACCAAATGTAGAAGCTACTTCACTCCGAGTAGATTCAACATACTCCACTACCCAGAACTTTCCTACAACCACCTTACCTACCACGCCACAGTTTGGAGAAATCCTGTCCATGAGAGTATCCACCTCAGTGACAAACAGTCACCGGCAAGGAGAACATGAGCTTCACACAAACTATCCTGAGAAACCTCAGGTCCGCGAGTCCACGACTGAATTGTATCATGAGGCAACAGTGCCTTCCACACTGAAACCTGATGACTATGTTCAGAATCATAATACAGTCCTGGACACACAGACCACTCAGAGATACAACGTTGAAACATCACCAGTCACTCCGAGAACACTTGGCATCATCGCTTTCTACAACATGGACAGCAGTAGCGATACAACACAGCTTGTGACCACTACCTCCGCCACATTAGTCAATCCTAATGATCTCACTAAGTCAAGAAGTATGGATTACTATTCATACCAAGAAGTTGAAAATCATGTTCCAACAGAGAAACCGTCTGTCGATTTTCAAACCAAATCGGACGAGCAACCATCAGAATCAAAAGCCGTGACAACGCGGATACTAGCAGAGTATCTGCCTACACCAGAACAGAACTATGAGGTTAGTGAAGAAGATAGTGTAAGGAGTAACGGCAGAATACATGGCGTTCAAACAACAACCTCAACTGAGAAGACTTTTGAGATTTCAGATGAAGCCAAGGCGGAGGCGGATAGAAGAAAGTCCAGTTATGTAGTGGAAGGTAGAAACTACAAGAAATACAGGGTGGAGGAGGAGACATCAGACGGGTTCATAGTGGGAGAATACGGGGTGTTTAGTCATAATGATGGAAGCATGAGAGGGGTACGATATACCGCTGAAAGTAATATAAATCCTAGACTTATTTATAATGCTTTGCTGAAATTCCTGTCTCTTCAATAGTTCATTGACTACTAAACAAAACATCACTATTTGCTCAAACCTATACTCTCATCGTGTATCTGTAAATGGGTTGGGAGATTAATTTCATAATGAGTCTACATGAAGGAAGAATTGAGTCTATTGAGCAGACATAAATTTATTATCATTTTAAATAAGTTCCTTTATTGAGCTTACTGTAGGTATGGTGCCAATTTCAGATCAATGTTTTTAAGGTAAACACTAACACAAGTTTAGTGTAGTGTTTTGTAGTGTTTATAGCACTACCACATGTCATTAAATTCTTATGATCTATTATTGGAAATGTCAATTAGAGAGATAAATAATAAATAATTATTCTATGCATTAAATACTTTCCTTAAGTACCTACTTGCCTTAACGTTTTCTATATTTTCATCAAATAAATATATCATCCTTTCTCTTGCTCTCCTATTTTTTAATTTTATTTACTATTGTGTTTATTACCACTTCTTGTTGTTATTTGATCCCTAGCACCTTTTATAGTTATACGAATCGAAGTAGTAGGCGATTCCGACGTGCTATTTTTATGAGCCTCAATAATGATATTCAATTGACGTAGCTATATGCTAGTGAATTCTACTGAATTACTGATAGTACCTACATATGTACCTATAAGAAATCCAATTCAAAAATTAATTCTTATTCCTAGTTTTGTAGTTTTCTTCACAAGCTAACAAGGTGTCAATATTATTTCAAGAGTAAGACGGAAGGCATATTATGTTGTTCTTTGTCCCAGTGAAATTACGTTGGCAATTTTAGATCTAGTTTAAGCAAACAATGCATTGGATACTCTATTCACATATACACCTTCACAATACCGGCATCTCCAAGAGAGTCCCCAAGGCCTTTGACATTAAGTTCAAGTAATGGATTCCTTGCAGGATGATTTTTGATTGATTGAAGATTAATTCAACATCGTGTCGTGTATAGTCCATCCATCACGAAATGATGATAAATCTCTGTTTTCGCCGTACTGACGCGAGATTTCTTTGCGGAACTTTATGCAAATCTTGGTTCGAAACAAATGGGCTATGCGTTGAGCGTTTGCAATACTGCATGAAAATGATGGCTCTGTCTATTTCTATAGTGTGACATAAGGTTGTATGAGAGCCTAATATGTCTTTCCGAGACTTTGATATGGTACCGAATACAGTTGCAAGATATGCACTCATATGCATGGGAAACCCAGAGGAAACTCTGTTCAAGGTTAAATGGGGGTTGTCGGGACACATTGGTATTTTAATTCATGTCATCAATCAAACTTGGATTAAGACAGGTAGCCAGGTGGGGTATGTACATTGTAATAACTCCATCCTCTCATTGCTCGCCTGCACCATTAACATTACTTCCGTAATCTGAGCTTGACATTTAGAGAAAAACTCGCGAGTCCAACACATAAATAGATTGCAACGTTGCCAGAGACTCGTATAGCGGTAAAACCGGCCATATAGATAAATATATGTTAATCTGTGTGGGTACACCAGCTTGGATAAATATCGTTTGTTGTCCTGAAGAAATGGTCTCGTTCATTAGCCCATGAGAGCCGAAGCCTACATTAAAGTCACACCAAACTTGACCAAACATTCACTCTTTTCCGCTGATATCTCAGTCGCTCCACGTCAGAGTGTATCGGGGATTTGTCTATTAGTTAGGTAACAAAATTTCCTACTATTTTCAATATTATTTGATATATTTACTCTGTACCGGTCCGGAGTTAGAAGCGGTTAAATTTCAGCAAGATCCAACGAAGAAGAAAAAAGTTCGGCTCATATATGGGTTAAGAAGATTATGAGTATGATATTGTGAATCATATGAATATGGTCATTGGCTCTTCTTGATCCTTCTGTTTTGGTTGCCGCCGCGTTATTCTTGGCTTGGCTCTATACATAGGTCCTGATATTGGCACAGTTTAAAGAGAAGTCAAACAAACTTGTTAATTAAAAGATTATTTTAATGGGTAGGTACAGCATCTGGTTAGTGATCTATCTATCATCTATTATATTCAAGTGGTGCTCGTAGTCATATGGTGTAGTCGTGGTGGAGTCATATGCACCATGGTTAGTGATCTAAATATGTTGAGTGCTCCTAGCTGGGCATTTCTTGACTTTAATTCAAACGACCATGCTCGTTCATAGTTTAGCTTATACGGTTTTTCACAACCTGGGCTAGTCTATTCTTAGGTATACTTACTTCCAAATTACACAAATATGTAGATACCTCCATGATTATCTAGAGGGGTACGATATACCGCTGAAAGTAATATAAATCCTAGACTTATTTATAATGCTTTGCTGAAATTCCTGTCTCTTCAATAGTTCATTGACTACTAAACAAAACATCACTATTTGCTCAAACCTATACTCTCATCGTGTATCTGTAAATGGGTTGGGAGATTAATTTCATAATGAGTCTACATGAAGGAAGAATTGAGTCTATTGAGCAGACATAAATTTATTATCATTTTAAATAAGTTCCTTTATTGAGCTTACTGTAGGTATGGTGCCAATTTCAGATCAATGTTTTTAAGGTAAACACTAACACAAGTTTAGTGTAGTGTTTTGTAGTGTTTATAGCACTACCACATGTCATTAAATTCTTATGATCTATAATTGGAAATGTCAATTAGATTCAGCTAAATCCTATTATTGATTTCAATTCTGGTAAACCCCGCTCTAAGGAGATGCGACAAGGCAATAAAGACTAGGAAAATCCGTTTTTTATAACACTTTGTTGCCCCTAAAGTTCACTAGACGTTCTCACTAGTCACTCTCACCACGGAATCTACTGGAATAAAGGCGTCCTAATGTAGAAATGAGTTTTATATGGCAACGTTCTCTAGGAGACAGTACAGGGACAGGGACGAGAGAAGGTGAGGTCGAGGACCTGCAGATTCCAAAACTGCAAACCGTCAGGGGTTCTAGAATGGACTGTCAACACTACTAATATTTACCTTACATCCATTGCAGCTGCAGAAACATCCAATTTATGCTACTAAGGCCAGCCACTCTCTATCAGGTGTAGGTACCTCTCAGGTTTACCCGATAGTGAGTGGCTGGCCTAGGGATAATCGGGGTATAGCTAATTTCCGGCTTTATCCTGGACTCCTTGACCATAGTCATAGTTGGTAAAGAAACAAGTTGGTAAAGAAACAAGAGGGAGACTGAGGAGGACTGGAAGTAGATTTTTAACCGAGGGGACTCCAGTTCGAATCTCGACAGAGTCATAAAATAATGGAATCAGGGAAATCCCATTTGAAAGATCTAATTGCACACAGATCAATTTTTTTTTTGCAAAACTTCAGCCTGAAAATCGCTTGAAGTCTTGAATTTGCTGGTACCTATTTTCTCGCCACAACCCGGCCTGTTTTCCAAGATGGCGACTGTGATAAGCCAACTTCACATGTTAGACCATGCTGGAAATTTCTCCACATACTATAATAGTAATAATAATAATAATAATTATAATAAACCGTTTCGTACAGTAACTGTTAAGATTTCCAAGATGGCGACTGTGATAAGCCAACTTCACATGTTAGACCATGCTGGAAATTTCTCCACATACTATAATAGTAATAATAATAAACCGTTTCGTACAGTAATTGTTAAGGAATGCACTTCTTCTGATGCGTTACTCTAGAATTCCTGACCTGATGGGAATGCTGATCAGATAACGCCCACAACAAAAACACAACCGAATAATTGGCTCTTCAACCTTTTGGCTTGGGTTGAATCTCGGGGCGTCTGACAAACGAGTAGAAGGGCAACTGCCCGCGAAAGATTTTTTTTTACAAGTAGGTAGTTATTTTGCTATTTCTATTTCAAATACCAGCACTCATTCCTGTGAGGGATTACAAGCCATTGCGGTAGTCAGGTAGTCTGTAGAGTAGATCGTTTCTTTCTTCTTCTTTTTTAAACTTTCGATTTATTCGTTCTATTAGTTCGTTAATGTTCGTTCACACAGCGCTTTACGTATAGTTCAGTGCCCCAGAGTCAGGTAGTCTGTAGAGTAGATCGTTTCTTTCTTCTTCTTTTTTAAACTTTCGATTTATTCGTTCTATTAGTTCGTTAATGTTCGTCTACACAGCGCTTTACGTATAGTTCAGTGCCCCAAAACTTTATGCTACTCTAACAGGTAAAGTGCAAGGTGCATGGTGCATCAATGTGCACTCTGAAGGTGTGAATTATTTTGTTTAATAATTATCATTCAGATCTACGAATAATATTATAAATTATAATTTAGAAACTTATGTTTTTTAAATAGGTATTTATAATTCAGATAGCCAATGATGTTCATGATAGCCTGAGGGCAAGTTTACCCTTGCAAGGTGCAAATATGAATAATCTAATAACTAATAGTGATGTTCATAGAACAATAATGTAAAATGTAAAACATTCTATGTTTACTAAATTAATTACCTAAATAAACCACCAATGGGTACCTATAGACACATACATATGTAGGTATCCGGGTAAATTATTTCTAAACGTTTTTAAAGCTCTAAAAAAGCCGTGATTAGATATCTAATACCGGTGTAAAGATACATTTTCTGAAATTAAACATTTAAACATTAACCCATGAAAGACCCATTTTGTCAAATGAAGAACACACTCAACCCATTGTGACCCGAAAGACATGATAATGACTTTCATGTGTTTGATGATGAAAATCTTCCAATATTCTTCCTCCACCAATGGGAACAAAGCTTCCGGGCCGCCTTATAAACTGAAAAATGCTGCCAATGGAAAGGCTCCGTCGAAAATCCCCCGGGCCATTGGTGGCGTGGGGGTGAATCGAGGTGAAAGTGGGACGGAGGAGCCGTCAAAATTGGCGGCGGCGCCGAAGAAAAGATTTCATAAGTTGCGAAAGATTCGGAACAAGATCAGGAAGTTTGGAAGATATGACAACAGTGGTAAGTTACATGGGAGTGTGTTGGATTAATTTATCGATTTCAACCCACTTGGCATAATACCGCTAAAATTCTACTATGTAAATGCAATTTCTTTGTGTTATTATGTAATTATGTCACAACTTTGGTGCTCCCTGCAGCATTGTAGGATTTTTCCCAATAAGTATCTCAATAATCCTAACAACCAATGTTTACCTACCATGCTGGCACCGGTCGCTATGCGCATTTACATGTCATAGCTACTCATTTTCCTCACGAGGCTGAGTGGGCCCCGCAACAGCCAGTCACGGGATCAATCATTTGCATGATACAAATTTCTTGACCCCGCCGGGAATCGAACCCGGGTCTCCCGCGTGCAAGGCGAGTGCAGTGACCACTACGCCATGGGAGCTGACTTTTTTTTTTTCTTATATCCAGGTTTCCACTAAATCCAGTTTCTTGTAGAGACAGGAATTGCAGTTCATAATGTTGACTTTTAGACAAATTCTCTTATATAAAGGTACGATTTAAGCATTACGAATTCTCATTACGAATTCTCTTATATAGAGGTCCAAGGTGCAAGAATTCTCTTATATGTATACTTAGAGGTAAATCGTTACCTCGGGTCAGAAAAAAATTCTCTTATATCCAGGTTTCTCTTATATTTCTTCTCTTATATTATCCAAGTTTTGGCTCAAAAATGAAGGGCCCAGAAATTTTTCTCTTATATCCAGGATTCTCTTATTTCCAGGATTCTCTTATTTCCAGGTTCGACTGTACAAAGGAAAAAGACGTTTTTTTTGGTTTAAAGCCGCAAAAAAAAAAAAAAAAAAAAAAAAAAAAAAAAAATCTTTCGCGGGCAGTTGCCCTTCTACTCGGTTGTCAGACGCCCCGAGATTCAACCCAAGCCAAAAGGTTGAAGAGCCAATTATTCGGTTGTGTTTTTGTTGTGAGTGTTATCTGATCAGCATTCCCATCAGGTCAGGAATTCTAGAGTAACGCATCAGAAGAAGTGCAATTACTGTACGAAACGGTTTATTATTATTATTACTATTATAGTATGTGGAGAAATTTCCAGCATGGTCTAACATGTGAAGTTGGCTTATCACAGTCGCCATCTTGGAAAACAGGCCGGGTTGTGGCGAGAAAATAGGTACCAGCAAATTCAACCCTTCAAGCGATTTTCAGGCTGAAGTTTTGCAAAAAATTGATCTGTGTGCAATTAGATCTTTCAAATGGGATTTCCCTGATTCCATTATATTTTTAAGACGCTGTCGAGATTCGAACTGGAGTCCCCTCGGTTAAAAATCTACTTCCTTAAAACCTGTACAACTATGACTATGGTCCAGGATAAAGCCGGAACGCCGATCACTCAAACTCATCCCAGAGCTGAAATCACCCCCCGCGACATCAGCCGGCAGACATTTCCTATTCACCGCCGCCCTATTCTCCAGGATCTGCTTAAACAGCTTCCCCTCCTCATCAGGGATCTGCGCATTCCTATCGAGTATCTTGTTCAGCGCCCTCTCCCTCATTTCATTCCGTGTCTTCCTC
This sequence comes from Diaphorina citri, assembly GCF_000475195.1. Lineage (NCBI taxonomy): Eukaryota > Metazoa > Arthropoda > Insecta > Hemiptera > Psyllidae > Diaphorina > Diaphorina citri. Next base: position 330,738 of record NW_007377905.1, on the reverse strand, counting down.
ATCTGGATATCCATCTCTTCCCGTTGTTTTCTCTGTTCTCGCAGCATCTGCTTGTATCCTCCGTTCACGGAAGGATCTGGCATCTCAAACAGGAACTTCTCAATAGAGCGAGCCTTCTGGATAACCTCCTTTTGGGTTGGATGACCGTCGAGTATGTTGTCCAAGAGGAGATTGATCTTGTTGACCGAGCCTTTGCGGTAGTAGAAGTTCTTGTATTTGTATTTGTCATCCTTGAAGCGAGCACCGAGGACGCTGGATAGCACCAGGCACAACACACAGATCACGCAGCAATTGAGGAACAGCATTGGATAGCACTATGACAAACCACTTTGGTAAAACACGATTTTGGTAAAACACAAGGCACTAAGACCGCGTTTTACGAAGTCTGACTTGGCTTCAATTCTGGATTGAACTGGGTATTAGGTTCAGCTCAATCCTATTATTGATTTCAATTCTGGTAAACCCCGCTCTAAGGAGATGCGACAAGGCAATAAAGACTAGGAAAATCCGTTTCTTCTTTTATAACAACACTTTGTTGCCCCTAAAGTTCACTAGACGCCTAGACGATCTCACTAGTCACTCTCACCACGGAATCTACTGGAATAAAGGCGTCCTAATGTAGAAATGAGTTTTATATGGCAACGTTCTCTAGGAGACAGCACAGGGGTGTAAGTATTACTTGCTCTTGTTCGATTTTTGTTCAAGCATTTTCCAAACACATAATGGTAATAAGCCCAACCCTAAAATTTTTATGACTTCTGAGGCACATCATTTCCTCGTCTACATTAAAATGTTTTGTAAGGTTCTGAGAAGGTTCTTTTATGGCCGTGTCCACAAAGTGAGTCTCCTTTATCAGATTGTTTAATCCAAAAGTCAAATTTAAACGGGTTGTTTTATTTTGCATATACCTACACCTCTTCATTTTAGGGATAACAATACCAATCCAGATCACAAAGTTCATCTTGCTTTCAGGTACAATCTGTTGCGACAAAGCTACTCATGTCACGTGCTTTGCTTTGATTCTGCTCGATATGACGCATAGACGCACCTGACTGACGCAATGACTCATTGCGTTGGCGGAATGACGTATCAGTGCGTTGACGCGTCGCGTTAAATTAATCATCAGGGTCTAGACCAGTGTCGATGAAATCTTTGACTTGCTGAATGAACTTGTAGGGGAGAAGTCTGAAATGAAGAGAAAATAGATGTCATTATACGGCGGCCTAAAGGTGTGTTATAATCGACCTAGTCGATCGACATTGACTGAAACCGTACACTCCCTTGACAACATAAAAGCACCCCTTCACCTCGTCGATCGATGGTCAATCGACGTGAGAATCCATCTAGTCACCTAGTGCCTACAAAGCAGAAGCACCACGCGCTATCTCCAAGGTAACTAGCATCTAGTTTCCGTGGTAACAACTAATGTACATTGTAGAACAGCTGTGCACAAACTGCGGCCCGCCAGCTCCTTTCGTGCGGCCCGCAAGCTCATTTCGATTTTTAAGAAAAAGTCAAGGAAAAAATGTGTTAAGAGGATTTTTATTATTATTTTGAAAGGTTGTAGATCAATTTTTTTCGAAAATTTCGCCTGCGGCGCTCTACTTTATTTCGCTCCTTTTATTGCTCAGCAGCGCTTCAATGTGGAGAAAAAGAAATGTGTAGAAGAGGATCTAAGAATTAGGTAGCTCAAACATTAATTCTTGACAAGCTTGAGGTACATGCAAAAATTCCCTGCGGCCTTTTTCAGGTCACGTGCTGAAAAAAAAAAAATGAATCCCTTTTACCTGGTGAGTTACTCAACAGTTAGAGATCTATAAGATCTCAGAGAAAATTTAAAAGATAAATAGTGTTCATTCTTCAACCAATTTAGATCTCCAGCTAGTAAGTTGATAGCTACCATTATTATTTAATAGCTACCATCCACAATATTCTAAGTCTGTCAACATGAACTAATCTCTTCTCAAATGATCTCATCTGTCTATTTTGTAAGTAAGTAGAGGCTGAGTAGGAGATAATGATAGCCATTTATCAGCTTACAAGATATTTACATAGGGAAGGTTTCATTAAGGTTCTAGTCCTAGGATCTTTAGGAGAGGGAAACACTTTCCCTTATTGGTTTGTACCTAAACCTAGTTACAAATCGTGTATTTGGTATGCTGGTGACTAATTATGTTGTTCGGTAAGTACCTCTGTCAGTTTTTTGACATAATTACCAAACCAAACAAATTACCTCTCTTACTTCATAGCCGAAATCTTGCCCGAGATAATAATACCAAGCCATATCTTCAGTCAATCAACATATCCTGCGTTAGACCTGCGTAAGTACTCGGTAGGTATATTCTAAAATAGATTTGACACAATTCACTGATTTTAATACACCTACCTACCAATCTAGAGTTCTAGAGTACCTAGGTGCCTAATTTAGGTAATACGAGTAAGCACTTAGGTACCTATAATACCTAGGTATACGAGTACGGATGCATTCATACTAAACTTACTTAAAATATGTTTTGCTTGTTTGATATGTGGACAGCATTCAGCAGAAAAGAACCTTCCATAAAGAGAACTGCCTCATGGATGGTTCTTTTCTGCTCAATGCTGTCCATGTAGGTATTTTACGCCTGACAGGTTTGATAGGTGTTTTACGTCACGTAATTTTAGAAGATACTTTGTCTTTTGTCTTTAGTGACGGGAATTTGAACTCTCCATTTGGAAAACAAACTAACAGCCTCAAATTAACCTCACAAATCCTGAGTTTGGACTTCAGTAGCATGTAACCGGTGCCCAGGAAGCCACCCATCCGGATATCAACCACGCGCAGCGTTGCTTGACTTCAGTGATCCGGGATTTGGTGCGGCCAATGTGCCGAGGCCGCTGGCAAAGGACAGTTTGTTATTCAATGCAAACTTTCGGTCGCTCCAGTCTAAAAAGGCACCTGACTCACTAATAAATAATGATTCCAAGATTCTATCTACCTCCCGCTGCAGTGCAATAGTCCTAAACTAAAACGGACGCGTCATAAAAGGGATTAGGAAACGACAGCCTTAACATAATAATAATTTCTACTGCTGCACCACAGACCCAGTGACTACGATTTATTGTTAAGCGTTGGTGTTTGGTAAGTTTTAAGTATAGGTGAATATTTGGTAATCTGGTAAATGACATGCGTCAGTGAGCTCTGTACCAAATGGTTGAAACAAGGACATGACAAAGACACGAACGTAGATGCTGATCTATGCAAGACATAGCGCTATGTTAATGCCAATAAGCGCTATCTCTATGGATCTAAGGGTATACTAATGAATCTAATGATAATAACATCCATAACGCGTTAAACAAGGAATAGACCAGCTTAGTCTGGCTGGGGGACTTGAAACAGGGAGAATACCAGCCTGAAATTTCCCTTTAAATCCACTCGTAAAAATTTTGTAGCCAAAACCAAATGTCAGCCCAAATTTGGAGTTTCGGCCCTATTTTAATACCTTTTGAATCTGAGATTCCCCAAACCACACAGATTGAGGGAATTTTACCAATTAGGGGATCTTTATTGCAATTTTGGTCATAACTTCCAACCTTTTGAATCAAATTATATTTTCCAATTACCTATATTTTGAATCCAAATATGTATATTTTCATCAGAAACCGCAACCAACCGTCAGAGTAACTCTACGAGATTTCTGCAAGACTGCATTTTAGCAAGACGATGAAAGGTTGCGATTGATTATCTCATGCCATCAGTTCTCAACACCCGAGTAAGTGGTGAAGTATCTATAGGTACTCTGTGTAAATAATTGCCTATTTGTAGATCTAAGTAGGTATAACCGGAGTTGTAATGAACTCAATAGAGAGATACCTACTGTTTCATGGAACAGAGAGAATGTAGGTGTAGGTAACTAGATTTATGTACCTATTATAAGATCTATTAGGATTTAAGTAAGATCATTACATACCTAGGTCTCTAAGTCAAGGTTGTGAATGTATTTCTGAGTGGGTTCACTCTAATATAAAAGGAATGAGAGAATGTAGGTGTAGGTAACTAGATTTATGTACCTATTATAAGATCTATTAGGATTTAAGTAAGATCATTACATAGGTCTCTAAGTCAAGGTTGTGAATGTATTTCTGAGTTGGTTCACTCTAATGTAAAAGGAATGTTGGTTTACTGCACTTTGCGCATTCCATACAACTTACCCAAATAAAATGAATTCTTTCTCCTTGAAAGAAAATGTACACAAACTTAATTTAAACTTTTATTGAAAGAACAGATTAAAAGAAAACGAAGAATTAAAAAATAGATTGGTTTTTTCAGGGCTCAAAAAATCGAAAACTACTTGTCAAAATTAAAAAATAATTTCGCTATATTTTTTTATATTTTATTATCTTTGTGTAAAATAAAAAATTGAAAATCATGAGAATTGTTAATTCGGGACGTTTGGCAAGCCTATTCAGAGAGCTTATCAATTTTCACATGCATTTTGTCATATTTAGCATTCCTTACGTACTTCGTTGCACTAATGAGCAATGACCATCAATTCATTTCATCATCAATTATTTTTATTACATCATGCATAATAATTTCCGCAACCCAGTTCACCCTAGGGGTTTTTTTTTATGTTTGATAGATTGAACTGTAACCGCTGAGGTCTCCTCGTCCCGAAAGGGAAGAAAGAAGGAAGACAGGATAGGAGAAATCCAGCCGTTCCGAGAACGATTATTTGAGGATAATCCCATGGCTTGCTTGGGATCATCTAGAAGTGGGTTAGAATTAGTATGAGTGAGTGAGTCAGTCAGTCAGTGAGTCAGTTACACAAGGGGCTGTATATATTTTAGATTCCATTTTATTTTTATTATTATTTTTTTTTTTTTTAATCCAGGTTTATGAGTTGGATTAGGTAATCCTAATATTTTATCTGGGTTTACGATTATTACGCCCATATTATGTAGGTAGGTATGTGATGAATTTAAAACAATCATCAAAATGGACATACATAACTTAATATGTACCTACATAGTAAATTCATGTTACATCTGCATTAACATTAGGTATTCCATTTTCTTTTGATTAATGTTTTTATCCAGGTTTATGAGTTGGATTACCCCATGAATTACTCCCTTGAGAGTACTGCAGATAATCTTAGTTATTTCCCAAGTCGGTCAATTGCATTTATTACAATAACGTCGATAATACAAGAGCTTGCATGTCAGCAATTGTGTAAGACCGATCTTCCCAGGCCATTCAGAATTCATGTAAAATCCAAACCAGTCATGTAATATATTGATGAAATTGTTGAAATTCACATAGCTATACGTAGGTATATTGTCTCCCAATAAGTTGGACTGAGCTGAGGGGAAATTGTATAGGTACCTGTTTACCATCAGTCATAATTGTGTGTAATCGTACATATTTTGCATGTTTCTTATGTTTTTATGAGTAGTTATGAGTTCATGAATAAGGTAGTTCCACCTGCATTCCTGCATATTGGGCATTGAGTTGAAAGCAATTTAATCCCACGGTAGTACTGAGTAGTACATATTGTGTCATAATGTCTTCAATTGAAGAACATGATCGAAAACATAATAATTATATTGGTTCCCTGGAGAACGATTCATGGCCTGTCGAAAGTTGCGTTAACTCTTCAATGAAAATTTTTCAAATTCAAACTCACATAGGTTTCAAATTTCATCAAAATCAGACCATCAATCATTCGAGAGTTATCGCCCAAAAAATAAACAAAAAAACTGTGTAGGTAAAAAAATAAATGCAAATGCAAATTTTTCGTGAAAAAAAAAAAAAAAAAAAAAAAAAAAAAACTGGGGAGGAAAAAAAAAAAAGAAAAAAAAAAATTTTTGGAAAAAAAAAAAAAAAAAAAAAAAAAAATCGTGAAAAAAAAACTCAAACTCAAACCTTACTTGGTTCAATCATCACGTACCTTTACCAGGTTACAGTATGGATTACGACATGATATCCATAAGAATAATGATAAGGTCAACCGCCTTGATTCCCTCATGGGTCAGTCAACTTTCATGTTAAGGTCAACCTAACCTGCTGGTCAATGGTCACTACTTACCACGACCGTCCCAATGATTGAGTACAAAAAATTATCGGTAAAAAAGGTGATAAATAAATCATTGAAAAAATTGTGATTGTGAAAGACATACAATGTATAACCTGCCGGTATTGATAATTTTGGTGACGATAACAAGGTTAAGTAGATGTTTTATATGGGTTAATGTTGTGTAAGTTGGGAGTATAGGTAATATGTGAATTTCAAAGGAGAAAGGGATTAATCAAAGATAAGAGAAGAAATGGACCGGTGCGGTGATAAGGTGTACTTGAAATGCAAATGATTGTACCGTTGATATAACAGAGCCAATCAAATTCACAAAGACAAATAGTAAATAGAAAAATAGGTAATTCCCTGATTAATAAAGTAGTCCATCACCTAAACTTAAAGTTATTAAAGCATCACGATGCAAGGCACTTTGGGCTGTGTAAGCCCAGAAGATCGTCAAAATATGTGCATGAAAAATGTCAAAAAACTCAAAAAACGTAGGTACCTACCTACATATACGAAAAATGTCCAAAAAATGTATATGAAAAATGTCCAAAAATGGATGAGCATAATATTACGATTGAACTGTACAAAGTGTATTAGGCCCAATGGTAAACCAATCATGAACCAAGCCCCATCGTCTGCTTTTGATTCTATTCACTTTGGATTTAAGTGTAACCTATCTACCTAGGTGTATTTCTCTTAGATATCTCTATCTACCTATCTATCTACCTAAATATGTAGGTATTTTATCTACCTACCTAATAGGTGTATCTCAATACACTCGTATATATTGTAGGTACTGATTGCTTCCTCAAATAATGAATTTACTTTCTAAGCTTGGAACATTCGTAGGGTAGGTAATTAAAATTTTGTCTCGTTTTCTGTCAGACCGAGTGACAGTCGATGTAGTTGTGGTTAAGGTGGGTTCATTTACCTAAAGAATGTCTGGGAGGTGACTAACCGAGAAATGAGCCAGGGCAATAACGTAGAAATGTTATAAATTTTGACTTGGTCTGGATTCGAACCACTAACCTCCAGATCCAAAGCCCACCACGCTAACCACTCAGGTTACTTACCCAGAAATGAGCCAGTACCTATACATTGACGTCAAAATGTACTAAATTCTGACTTGGTCTGGATGCAAACCACTAACTTTCGGATCCAAACTCCACCACGTTAACCACTGAGGTTACTTACTCAGAAATCAAAACCAAATGTCAGCTCAAAGCAATCACCCTGATAGGGCTGATTGAGAGGCTGACGAAAAACGCCGACCCCGTCTGTACACGGGAAAAGGCGGAGAAGAAGAAGATTACTTCGAAATACACTGTGCGAAATTTCGACTTGGTCGGGATCCGAACCACCAACCTCCGGATCCAAAGTCCACCACGCTAACCACTATGGTAACTTACCCAGAAATGAGCCAGTACATTGACATCAAAAGTCTTGCGGATGACATCTGGTTTTTGCTCATTGAGTGGTTTGCATGGCATGATACCAGCGTTGTTTACTAGGATGGTAACTTCTCCTACTTCTTTCCTCACTTTGTCAGCCACTCGTAGGACCTCTTCTCGATTACTGACATCCAGCCTGGAAATGGAAATGTTTTATGTTTGTTTTGTTTTTTTTTCAATAAACCTGAAGGCATTGCTCATGCACTTATACAAGCTTTTACATACATAGAAAGATAACGAAAATATGTACCTACAAGCAACCTCCGTGGCCGAGTGGGTATCACACTAGGCTTGCACGCAGGAGGTCCGGGTTCGATTCCCGGCGGGACCGAGGTTTTTTTCGGCTCTATGCTTGGAATTCGGGGTGCACTCAGCCTCATGAGGACAATCGAGAGCGACCAGTGGCGGCATTACAAGTCGAAGAGACGAGCGATAATAAATATTTTTTTTTTAATTTTATTTTGATATGTACCTACATGTTAACTGTGTTAAGCATGAATGAACGATTACCTAGTTCGCTTGACTCTATACACAAATACAACAATACTTTCCTTCCTGTAGGATAAGGAAAGTAAAAAGTCCACCCTGAATTTGCCCACAGAAGCTGTGGGCAAACAGTCCCAAAGATGGATACTGTGATACCCCCAATTTTTTTTTTTTTTTTTTTTTTTTTTTTGGTATGTACCTACATGTTAACCTAGTTCGCTTGACTCTATACACAAATACAACAATACTTTCCTTCCTGTAGGATAAGGAAAGTAAAAAGTCACCCTGAATTTGCCCACAGAAGCTGTGGGCAAACAGTCCCAAAGATGGGTAGCTTAAACGAATCTACGAAATGTTGTTCCTTTACATTTAGCTGAATAACTTGACTGTCTTGGTCTCGAACCAATAACCTCCAGATCCCAAATCCTCCGAGCTAACCACTAATGACTACACCAATGAGGTGGATGGTAAACAGAAAACAATGGATTAATACCTATATAGGTACCTATCCACCAAAATTCTTTGATAGGACGTAAAAATAAGCATGTACCTAAAATACGACCACTTGGAGAAAAAAGTCTCAACAATAAAGTAAATACACTCAACCTACGTATTTTGTAATAAAGAACACCTATCCATAACTAGCCATAACAAAAATAATAATAAAGAAGAAGAAAAAAACGCAAAAAAGTAGTTGGCCATCAAGACCTGCAAGGATAATATTATGTAAAAGGAAAATGTGAAAGTAAACATTGAGAAACGCAAAAAAGTAGTTGGCCATCAAGACCTGCAAGGATAATATTATGTAAAAGGAAAATGTGAAAGTAAACATTGAGGTAAAAAAAAAGATCAAAACAATCAAAGGAATAAGTTTGTATTAACTTATTTGTTGGTACACACACTTGGTAAAACAATTAAAACACTAAAAATGATTTTGGGTGAGTACGTTTACGTGTTATGTTTTACGTATATTGTATATTTATGTAAAACATATATTTACGTAACCCAAAATCATTTTTAGTTTTAGTATCAAAACATTTTTTTTTACCAAATTGATTCTCCGATACCTTAAAAAAATTGCAGCACCGCCGTAGGCGGTCGATTTTGGACTTGGAAAAATTTTCAAAAAAAAGTTCAATTTTTGGACACTTTTTAATGATCCCTCATTACACGAGGAGTATTTTAAGATAGGATATTTTCGACCAAAAATCGGCCGCCGTAGGCGGCTCAGGCTCGGGACTTAGAAAAATTTTCATTTTATTTATTTTTTCAAATACGTATTCCGCAAGTGTAATAGAAAGTCGTGTGATGTTCACACCAGATTTTTAGTTTTAGTATCAAAACATTCAAAACATTTTTTTTTTTTACCAAATTGATTCTCCGATACCTTAAAAAAATTGCAGCAAAAAAATGACATTATAACTTCTGAAATTTATTGCAAATTTTAGAGAGGTATCTGCAACGAAAGTTCATTGACAAAATTTGACAGGATTTAGCCTTGAGATTTTTTGTGGTATTTACGAACACAGTAAATTCTGAATTAATCAAAATAAAAACCTGAATTTAACCTTCGTTTTTATTTAATTAATCATTTATTAGATAAATTCATACATTAGAGTACACTATAGGTACCTACTCGGATTTCATTAGGTAGGTAGGTAACTAGGTACTCTATTGCAACAAATGAAATGACCCATGCTTCAAATACCTACTAGAGGTACACCTACCAAAAAATTACTATATTGTTCATTCGTGTAAAAATTATGTAAAAAATATGTAGGTAATCCGGAGATACGGAGATTTTCTTCTCCAAAACACGGATTCTTTGCCAGCCTAGTTAGCTTGGTTGGTAGCACGTCTGCCTTGTAAGCGCTAGGCCGCGGTTTCGATTCCCGCCCTGGGTGGATTTCATCCTGAACGGATAAGGTTCGTTCTGGGACCTCTTTCCTGTCTTCCTTCTCTCTTCGATTTCGGGACGATAAGACTTTAGCAGTTACAGTTCCCTCTATCGAACCTCTTCACAAAAGCTTAAGATAACCAGCGGATCAGAATACTGACAAACTGCTAAGAGTGATCAGCTGATCAGGTTTATTTTACAACTTCCCCTTTTGAAAACCTCATCCCACGGCACTAACGAAACCTTAACCCACATGCCCACCTATATGGTTTCCTAAATACGGACAAGATTCTTTTTTTTTTTTTTTTTTTTTTTTTTTTTTAAGAGGTTTGACAGAGGGAACTGTAACTCTAGGGTCTTATCGTCCCGAAATCGGAGAGAGAAGGAAGACAGGATAGGAGAAAGCCAGCCGTTCCGAGAACGAACATTATCCCATCAGGATAAAATCCGCCCCGGGCGGGAATCGAACCCGCGGCCTAGCGCTTACAAGGCAGACGCGCTACCAACTAAGCTAACTAGGCTGGCTAGCTTTAGCTTTAATTTATCTTACCGTCTTTTATTGCTGAAATTTGGACCATCTCTCATCACGAAGACGAGATATCAGTTAGTAGGTTAGGTGTTACCTGCTACAAAAATTTACAATACCTACGCATTGACATGACAAATTAATTGGTCAAAGTTTTAACACAAAAATCTAATTATCCACCATGCACGTCCTCCAGATGAACATAAAATTGTACATGGTAAGTATACGAGGGTAATACACATCAGTGACGTAGGTACAGGGCTAACAAATATCAAAATAACCCATGAAACCAGTGGTGTATGTTCTTCATGCAAACTAGGAAAGCACTGGTTACCTTCCTCTCTACGGAAATTTTTTTCTCCAAAACACGGATTCTTTGCCAGACTAGTTAGCTTGGTTGGTAGCACGTCTGCCTTGTAAGCGCTAGGCCGCGGTTCGATTCCCGCCCTGGGTGGATTTCATCCTGAACGGATAAGGTTCGTTCTGGGACCTCTTTTCTGTCTTCCTTCTCTCTTCGATTTCGGGACGATAAGACCTTAGCAGTTACAGTTCCCTCTATCGAACCTCTTTACAAAAGCTTAAGATAACCAGCGGATCAGAATACTGACAAACTGATTAGAGTGATTTCAATTTAACAAATTTGCTATCATTAATTTTTGACACGAAAATATATTTTATTTATAGTGCCTATACCTATACCTACCTAGACATTGCATTTTTAAAAACATAGGTAATTAATTTATTAGTTCTCTCTTTTTGATTGATTGGATTTCCATTAAGTACCTATACATAATAATGTTATCTCTATGTAAAAGTACGTAGTCTGGCTGGAGAACTTTAATTGAAACAGGGAGTAGACCAACTTGGTCTGGCTGGGGCACTTGAAACAGTTAGGAGCCTGAAATTTCCCTTGCAAAGAAAAAGCAATGGTTGGGTTCCACTCGTAATTTTTTATAGCCAAAACCAAATGTCAGGCCAAAGAATCACCCTTGGGCTGATTGAGAGCCCGACGAAAAATGCTGACCCTGTTTGAACACGGGAAAAGGCGAGGAAGAAGAAAAAGAAGAATGTCGTTTCTATGGTATAAAGAAATGCAGATTCTAGCTATGTACCTATTATACCTACCTACGTACCTTTCCCTACCTCTAGCTAAGTAGGTACCTACCTACTTAAATAAGATGTTTTTTTTTGTGTGTACATTAGAAAGATTTCTTCCTCGAGTCTGGCTGAGGGACTGTATAAAGAAATGCAGATTCTAGCTATGTACCTATTATACCTACCTACGTACCTTTCCCTACCTCTAGCTAAGTAGGTACCTACCTACCTACTTAAATAAGATGTTTTTTTTTTGTACATTAGAAAGATTTCTTCCTCTTCTCCCTCGAGTCTGGCTGAGGGATTAGTCTGTTGTCTGGCTGAGGGACTATAAACAGAGAGTAGATCAGTTCAGGACTTGAGTTGCTGTGACGTGTTCTGCGCTGGGTGCCATGGCTGTCGATCCCCCTCTGATAAGTGGCTGTCAGCATTCAAATCTACAATGAAATAACAAGGGGATTAGAGGAATAATGGAACTGATAATGACAATGATACATTGAGGAAAAAAATGGTGAACTTTAGGGTGGTATAACTCTATTATTGGGTTACTTCCCCTGATTTAGGTTTTTGGAATGCTTCCCACTCGGAAAATTTTGTTTTAGCCAAAACCAGTTGGCCTCAAAGCGATCACTCTAAAGCTGGTTGAGAGGCCGACAACAAACGCCGACCCCATCTGATATTTAGGTTTTTGGAATGCTATATTATAGTGTCGAGTTTCCCGATATAGAGTTCAATATTAGAGTGCCGGAACCCAGTCACCCGATTGGGCTTCCGGCACCCTAGTTTTTTTCTCAGTGTAGCCCATCGGAACTCCTAATGGAGCAAGAGCTCTGAATAACGGAACTATTTTCTTAAGATGTTGCAGCCGCAACAAAATACCTAAACAAAATCTGCGTGGAAAGGGACTGACCCGACAGCAAACTCAAAACCGAGCTGAATGGAAAGACTCACACGTAAACTACAAAACAACCATAACAGAAAAACTACAAAAGAAAGCCACAAATCACACTATTCCGGGTCAATTGTGAAAATTCGTCAAAAATAGAAAGCAAAAAATGCGTAAAAATCCTGAAAAAGTCACGTTACTTTGTTTGCCAAGTCTGTAGGGGACGCAAATCGATACTAACATATTTCGCGTTGCGCTAGGTCAGGCGAGATAATGCGGCGAAGGGCATCCCACTCGGAAAATTTTGTTTTAGCCAAAACCAGTTGGCCTCAAAGCGATCACTCTAAAGCTGGTTGAGAGGCCGACGACAAACGCCGACCCCATCTGAACATGGGAAAAGGAGAAGAAGAAGAAGAAGAAGAAGAAGAGAAAGATTTCTCCCTCTCATATCACCGCGAGGTCCACGCTTACTATACTTCGTCTGTTTCTCTTGTAGTTTACGTACCTCGGTCTCATTTCTAGGTCAATCTCGCAGTCACCTAGGTATTCTGAAGATCGCAGAGTATGAGGTACATAGCCTGGCATACCTAGTGGATGCCATTGGGTACATAATGAGTACAAAGTATTGGGTTGTATTATAGATAATAATCATCCTTGTCCCGAGCTTCGGTAGCATGGTGGTCAAAGCACTCACCTGGCAAACAGGAGGGCGCGGGATCAAATTTAGCTGAGAATACAAGCTGAGAATACAAAATGAATGGGTAAAAGGCAGAGCGGACTAAGTCCAAAAATTGACTTTCTGAGTTATCTATATCGTTGGAAAGAGGGCGAAAAGACCGCGAGGTCCACGCTTACTATACTTCGTCTGTTTCTCTTGTAGTTTACGTACCTCGGTCTCATTTCTAGGTCAATCTCGCAGTCACCCATAGGTACATTCTGAAGATCGCAGCAGAGTATGAGGTACATAGCCTGGCATACCTAGTGGATGCCATTGGGTACATATGAGTACAAAGTATTAGGTATTATAGCAAATAATCATCCCGGTCGTTGGTAGCATTGTGGTCAAAGCACTCACCTGGCAAACAGGAGGGCGTGGGTTCAAGACGGACCGGACCAAATTGGTCTGGTCCGCCGTGGTCCAGCGGACCAAAACAAAATTTGGAAGGACTACACATTACACGGACCCCGTCCGCCGGACCATCACTACCATCAGTCTGTTCTGATTCGTCTCTAGAGATAGGTGTTTCATATTTGGTCCGACGGACGCGGTCCGTCTGATGTGTAGTCTACTTTAGCCATTCAAATAGAAACCATCTTAAAGTGACTTACTTGTAGGTGTGAATGTTCTTGTATCCTTGCTCCTCGAGCATCTGCTTGGTCTCATTGTTTCCCTTCTCATCAATGTCCCAACACACCAGAGTGACTTTATGTTGAACAAACTGCTTGGCCAACTCTCTGCCAATCCCGTTGCCGGCCCCTGTCAACTGAAATGGATTGTTAGTTAATGTCTAGAATGATCAGATTGGATCAGCAATGAAAAACAGAAGGGATAGAGGGAATTTAGTAACAGAACTGATATTTTCAAAATGGTCTCGACGATTGCCCAGAAGGTCACCCATACAGATACCAAAAACTCGCAACGTTGCTTTAGTGATCCATCGGTGTTCCAAGACAAAATCATTAACCTATATGATGGTTTACTCAAGTTAGATTAGAATATTTCAACGGGTTATAGAGGTTTGACAGAGGGAACTGTAACTGCTATGGTCTTATCGTCCCGAAATCGAAGAGAGAAGGAAGACAGTATAGGAGAAAGCCAGCTGTTCCGAGAACGAACATTATCCCATCAGGATAAAATCCGCCCCGGGCGGGAATCGAACCCGTGGCCTACCGCTTACAAGGCAGACGCACTACCAACTAAGCTAACTAGGCTGGCTAGGTATTTTTATTATCATATGTTTACTTTCTATTTTTCTCTTATCTATAATAGCTACCTATTACGACTAAGGTGCTTCTCAAAGTTGTAGACAATAATATAATATTGCTTTGTCATTAATTTACACACCAATATAGGTACCAACAAACCCATAAAGTGATTAAATTCATCAGTAGGTACACATTTTTCCGGTTTAGTTAGTTAGCTACGAGTATGTATTTATAGGAAGATTGATTATTATTATAAATAATTAGATATTTTTTATGATCATCTCATCGCGCATCGTTTGAATAATTTGATTTTAATCGTCTTCAATTTGTTGGAATGAAATCATAACCATTGAGGAATGCAGTGGTGTAGGTAGTTACGGGATTAGGTCGTACACGGACCTCGGCCCACTTAGATAAGCTACCGAATTATCCATGATTTACAGGAGATACTTGCACAGATATACCTGCGAAGGCCAAAAGTAGGCAGATGGCAAGAAAAGTTCTCTCTGACCGAAACAGAATAAAAAGTATAAAACTTGCTCCCAAGTTGAAGCAATTGTACCTTGAAGTAATGAAAGTGGTGCTGAAGTTGTAAGTTGAAGCTATTTCGGATTTACTCCAAAAACATCAACAAGTCTAAATCCAAATGAACCTCTTTGGCCCACTCGATATTCATGCTCAATCCTAACTCCTAAACCTAAAGGAACACTTTCAAGTAAAACGTTTGACTACTGTTTCAAAAGTGAGAAATGACTGGAATTCCTACACCTGAAGGAAGGTGTAGGTACTAATACATAGATTAAAGATTACGTGAATCCGATGACAATATCCACGTTACAAAACACCATGCTTGGGGAATATGACAGGTAGCACATTCCATAACCCCTTGGGAGATGGATGAGAAATTGAAATCTTACGACTTTAAAACCCGGTACACAAGCCTTCATGTGTCCCAACTTGAGCTGTATTTTCCTTTCAAAAACGAAACAACTTCAACACCTTGGCTGCCAAAGCATATTCTATGGTGTTTATCCACAGTATGAAAACTTCTCCCTTCAATGAGAGACTAACGCTTTAATTCTTGAAATTTTTTCATCAAACAAACGGCAAAATTTCAATCGGAGGCCAATCTCTCAGATAACCATTTGAAATACATAAGCGTCCCGTGGCAGGCCAATGTGATCGCGCAATTAACCCAAAGTGGAAAAATTCACACCATATCCAAAGAGGAAAATAATTTGGGAAAGAAAAATAGGGCTTTGGTCTTCCGACAGAGCATGTGTACGCGATATTTGCACAAATTTCACTCGTTTAGAACTAAAACTTGTCCAAATACAGCGTACATACCCGACTAGCCGTCGAAAGACTAGGTTGGAAAACCATCTGTTGAAACTACCACATTTGAAGACGAAAATTTGGGAGACTTGTCGTCTGTACCGGGCTTCGAAGACGGTGATTGAGTGATTCCATATTCAACCGAGTACGCATAGAGCCAGGCCAAACTAACGATTCGGTAATGATCTTGAAGACCACAACAATAGGAACAACAACAACAAAAACAGTAACAACAACAACAACAACAACAACAACAACAATAGGAACACAACGAATCGGAGATATGAAATATGGGTCGCACATGACTTGTGTTAAATTGCACCTTAATATTCTCGTTTTGGTGATAATGACATTAAGTTCTGATTGTGCTGAATGCCGATACCTGGCATGATGACGGAAGTCTCTGTCCAGTATGATGAACTGACGAGTTTGTGCTCTGAGGATTCAGGCCCGACGCATATTAGAAACGTGGTCGCACGGCTTTTAGCAGTGCGTTGTCGCCTGAAAAATCAAAAACCTTTGAAAATGATGAGAGACTTTCTATAGACTCAATGTGCGACGAAAACCTGAAAGTCCAAATCCAAACCTATATGATAGAGATTCTCCAAACCTATATGATAGAGATAGGTTTAGTCAAGTGACTACGAGCGACTAAAAGTCGTTTAATAGAGATAGGTTTAGTCAAGTGACTACGAGCGACTAAAAGTCGTTTAATTGGGTTAGTCAAGTGACTACGAGCGACTAAAAGTCGTTTAATAGGTTTAGTCAAGTGAATACGAGCGACTAAAAGTCGTTTAATACGAGTACACTTTCAATGCGCAACGGGGCTCAGGGTTCGATGGCCCAAAGCACAAAATAGAAGACGACTCGAACCTGGGACCTGGGACGGATTGTTTTATTACCTCCGGCTCCAGTTAAATTAAATTATCGGAAGTGCAAGCAATATCGGACCCGATGAATGCCAACAAGGCCTGAAACCGTGATCCACAGGTCCGTGTTGAAATGTTTGTTAATGTCTGAGGATTCTCGAAGACTGTTCGGGCATTTTCTTCGAGCATGCTCAAAGGTCAACAAACACTTCACTATGGACTTGAAGACCTGATGCCTTCGAGGGTAAGTCATACAAAGTAAAAGTTGATACTTTATGAATTTTTGTTACTTGTTCTTTTTGTGTTCTTGTTGATGTAATTTTGTATTACTGGGTTTTGTGACCCGTCAAATAAATAAATTAAAATTAAAAATGAAACCATTGACACTACCTAAAGGGCGCTTGCGCTCAGGTTTAGGGTGTCTTTAGGCAGTCTTTTTCTACAGCATACTTTTCAATATGATGTCCCATGAAATGAGCTTTTAAAGCCCATTTGGCAAAGAGTACTTCATGATGTTCGACCGTCCCAATGATTGAGTACAAAAAATTATCGGTAAAAAAGGTGATAAATAAATCATTGAAAAAATTGTGATTGTGAAAGACATAGGTACATACAATGTACCTATAACCTGCCGATATTGATCATTCTGGTGACCACAAGATTCTAGAACAAAGTTATCAGTAGATAGATATTTATTTATAAATAAAACCTCTATTTATTTATTTATAATCTAGACTTGGATCAAAACCAGTTTTCAGCTGCGGGACGATAAGACCTTAGCAGAAGAGATGAAGTTCTTTACATGGAGAACTGCATTGCCCAATATCATCTTCAATGAATTCTCGTTAAGCACCTACCGACTTCTTAGCATCTCATATTTCTATTCGACTAAAAAACGAGCTTTTTGACCACTTCGTCGCGCTTCGCGCTCCCTTGTTTACGGTCGCGCTGCGCGCTCCCGGGGGCTTCGCGGGGTTACTAGATGTTTTATATTAATGTTGTGTAAGTTGGGAGTAGGGAGTAGGTATGTGAATTTCAAAGGAGAAAGGTAATAATCAAAGATAAGAAATGGACCAGTGTGGTGTGATAAGGTGTACTTGAAATACAAATGATTGTACCGTTGATATAACAGAGCCAATCAAATTCACAAAGACAAATACTTATAGTAAATAGGTAATTCCCTGATTAATAAAGTAGTCCATCACCTAAACTTAAAGTTATTAAAGTATCACGATGCAAGGCACTTTGGGCTGTGTAAGCCCAGAAGATCGTCAAAAAAAATGTGCATGAAAAATGTCAAAAAACGTAGGTACCCTACCTATACGAAAAATGTCCAAAAAATGTAGGTATATGAAAAATGTTTAAAAAATGTATATGAAAAATGTCCAAAAAATGTATATAAAAAATGTCCAAAAATGGATAAGCTGGATAAGCATAATATTACCATGAAACTGTACAAAGTATATTAGGCCTAATGGTAAACCAATCATGAACCAAGCCCCTTCGTCTGCTTTTGATTCTATTCACTTTAGATTTAGGTGTAACCTATCTACCTAGGTGTATTTCTCGTTAGATATCTCTACCTAGGTATCTATCTACCTAAATATGTAGGTAATTTATCTACCTACCTAATAGGTGCATCTCAATACCTACTCGTATATCGTAGGTACTGATTGCT
The DNA here is from genome assembly GCF_000475195.1 of Diaphorina citri. Taxonomy (NCBI): domain Eukaryota; kingdom Metazoa; phylum Arthropoda; class Insecta; order Hemiptera; family Psyllidae; genus Diaphorina; species Diaphorina citri. The sequence continues at coordinate 312,527 of NW_007377905.1, read as the reverse complement.
TCCTCAAATAATAAATTTACTCTCTAAGCTTGGAACTTTCTTAGGGTAATTTTTGTCTCGTTTTCTCAGTCTCAGACAGAGTGACAGTCATTGCGGTTGTGGTTAAAGGTGGGTTTATTTAGGTACCTATAAGATGCGTTCATTTACCTAAAGAATGTCTGGGAGGTGACTAACCGAGAAATGAGCCCGGGCAATGACGTAGAAATGTGCTGACCACTTCGGCACCGAGGCAATTATGAAAAGTACCACCAACTAACACTGAGAGATCTACATATTATTAAGTGGTCAAATCTTTACCATTCTCAAATAATTATTACAAATTATTTGAAGAGGGGATTGGATTTCATCCTAATCCTTAATAGAAAAGATTCGTTCTCGGAAAGGCTGGCTTTATTCGATCCTGTATGTATTCCTTCTCTCTTTGCTTAAAAGTTCTAATGTATCAATGAAACTGGCCGTCCGTCGATGTCGGCTGTCGACTGAAAGTGTAACCAGACTTACCAGACAGCCCCAGGTCCTATAGTTCCACGAGTACATACCTACCTAGTACCTTGATAATAACACCATCTAATTAATGACGATCGTAAATATTTGCTGCGATTCCAAGGACCCATAGGTAATATCTTACATGCAGTTGATTAATTTATTTTGGCAGCCAGGAACTGAGGACCCGGTAGTTGCATTATCATCATTATTCAATTTAACAAATTTGCTATCATTAATTTTTGACAAGAAAATATTTTATTTATAGTGCCTATACCTATACCTACTAGACATTGCATTTTTAAAAACATAATCAATTTATTAGTTATATCTCTCTTTTTGATTGATTGGATTTCCATTAAGTACCTATACATAATATGTCATCTCTATGTAAAAGTACGTAGTCTAGCTGGAGAACTTTAATTGAAACAGGGAGTAGACCAGCTTAGTCTGGCTGGGGCACTTAAAACAGTTAGGAGCCTGAAATTCCCCTTGCTAAAGAAAAAGCAATGGTTGAGTTCCACTCGTAATTGTTTATAGCCAAAACCAAATGTCAGGCCAAAGAATCATGGGTAAATTTTGCACCTATTTATAGATTTAGATTGTAAATATTTCAAGGGCTAAAGGTAGAAACACACTACTCACGTGAAGAAACACACTATAGTGTGTCCAAATCAATGTGACAGCAAAAAATAGGCATTGTTGCCAAACATGTCACATGTGCAATAATAGAGAATCTCTAAGAGGGGAAGCTATATTGCACAGTGCTTCCTCCGACAGTGAAACAAAGTCAGGTAAGGCGATATCCACCTTAGGTACCTGTTCTGGACACATGTACTTGCAAGGTTAACTTGACATTTGTACATGTGTTTCTGGCCTTATGTACCCAATTTGCATTAACATGTTCTCGTACTTATATTTGTCCTAAATAATATTGTTCGTTAGTCTTGGGGTAAATTTTGCACCTATTTATAGATTTAGATTGTAAATATTTCAAGGGCTAAAGGTAGAAACACACTACTCACGTGAAGAAACACAATAAATTATAGGTACTATCAGTGTGTTTCTAGTTTCTAACTTTACTTTCTGGTATTCGGTGTTCTCGTCTTGACCCAGCAGCTAATGTAAGGATTTCCTGCAATCTGATTGGTTCCTTCATTTTGGGTTGATGACTCATTGCTGTCACATTGATCTGGATGAACTATATACTATCAGTGTGTTTCTAGTTTCTGCCTTCACTTTCTGGTGTTCTCGTCTTGACCCAGCAGCCTAATCGGTAATATGGTCTGTCTTATCGCCCATCTGAAGAGAGACATACTACGGGATGAGGAATGCTACGACACAGACCCTTGAAGTCCCATGTGAGACGTTTCATCGCTACGTAATAATTCTCACCTGAACACAACTGCTCGACTCCTGTTTCGGTTGTGCTGTTTCTCTTGCTTGTCATGATTGTTGTTATTATTGTTCAGGACTTGAGTTGCTGTGACGTGTTCTGCGCTGGGTGCCATGGCTGTCGATCCCCCTCTGATAAGTGGCTGTCAGCATTCAAATCTGCAATGAAAAAACAAAGGCATTAGAGGCCATTACATTGAAATGGGGGTTTTTCTGACGAAATTCCTGTGTGCGGAGTGCAGTATGAAGGACTATATGAGAGGAATAGAACTATTTTTTTTCTAAAGATGCTGCAGCTGCAGCAAAAAAACCTAAATAAAATCTGTCTGAAAACGGACTGACCCGAGAGCAAACTAAAAACCAGGCTGAATGGAAAGACTCACACATAACACCGAAAAACTACAAAACAACTATTAACAGAAAAACTACAAGAGAAAGCCACAAATCACACTATTCCGGGTTAATTGTGAAAATTCGTCAAAAAATAGAAAGCAAAAAATGCGTAAAAATCCTGAAAAACTCACGTTACTTTGTTTGCCAAGTCTGTAGGGGACGCAAATCGATACTAACATATTTCGCGTTGCGCTAGGTCAGGCGAAATAATGCCCCCCCTCCCCCCATATACACACACAATAAAATGATGAAGCACCACCGCGATGTAGGGTTTTTACCTAGAGTTGTTAGGTAGGTTAGTTATTAGTTATTTCTGTTATTAGGCTACCTAAGTGCCTACCTACATAGGTAATACTTATTTGTTTCCTCTTGACCTCGGACTCAATAGGAAATTAGGTTATCACTAAAATATTATATGTTATTTATCAGAACTGTTTGTATAAGATGTCTGATGTCTGAAAAGTTTACATAAAAAAATTTTTTTATTTAATATTCTTGTTATCAGTCGTGATGGAAAGTCACACGTTGATAGATTGATACTCCCAAAGGTTCGTTTCCAGGAGGAATACTGATTCGCGCAGTCTACTATGATAGATAGAAGAGAAACTTTTTCGAATCGCGTCTAGAAACGGTGAAAGATCAACGCAGACTAAAAAACACTTCACTCTTCACTTCAAGCTTCAAGCCTTATTTTACGCTCAGGTGAATGGCAAGGTAGGAACCGCGATCAGTATAACTCGCGAGAAGAGATCTCTCCTGAACCGTCGGGCAAGAATACTTGGATCGATCTGAATATAGAAGACTGAATACTACCTAGTCGATCTGAATACTCGAATGGATCTGAGCGACAAACCTACAGTGGACTGAGCAGACAGCAGACTTTCTTCTAGCTGGTGTAGCTACAACATTGATGGTATGGAGTGGTGGTTTAAGGTGCATGTACATAGATGTAGTAGGTAGTAGAGGCCGACCATTGTTTTCTCTTATCTATAATAGCTACCTATTACGACTAAGGTGCTTCTCAAAGTTGTAGACAATAATATAATATTGCTTTGTCATTAATTTACACACCGATATAGGTACCAACAAACCCATAAAGTGATTAAATTCATCAGTAGGTACACATTTTTCCGGTTTAGTTAGTTAGCTACGAGTATGTATTTATAGGAAGATTGATTATTATTATAACTCATCGCGCATCGTTTGAATAATTTGATTTTAATCGTCTTCAATTTGTTGGAATGAAATCATAACCATTGAGGAATGCAGTGGTGTAGGTAGTTACGGGATTAGGTCGTACACGGACCTCGGCCCACTTAGATAAGCTACCGAATTATCCATGATTTACAGGAGATACTTGCACAGATATACCTGCGAAGGCCAAAAGTAGGCAGATGGCAAGAAAAGTTCTCTCTGACCGAAACAGAATAAAAAGTATTTTCTTGAAAGAAAAGTGCCTGACTTGGAATTTCGTCACTGGAAGTAACAACAACAACACCTCTTTCTATAAAACTATAAAGTTATACCTGGGGCTCTAGGCAGTAGGAACCATAAATCCACAGGCAGTAGGAACCATAAATCCACAGGCAGGTTTCTCTGTAGTATTAATGACAGTAACGAGAGTACCCAGAGAAAAACCGGCCACAATGATAGGTAACACTGTTACTAATTGTTACCTACCTGGTAACAATTATTTTGTGGCGAATAGATATTAGATGAGTTTCCCAAAGGCCTTTTGACGTTAGTGATACAAGGACAAGCTGTGTCCACTCATAGTCAACCGGCCATCGCATCGATCAACGAGGTGAATCTATGTTGTCGGTTGTCGAGTCAGTGTGGACGGTTCAGTCGACATCGATCGATGTCGGTCGACTATGTGTGGACACAACAGGACGATAAGACTTTAGCAGTTACAGTTCCCTCTATCAAACCTCTTCAAAAGAAAGTAAAATCAGGCAAAATCAATTTTCCGTAGTCTGCTGGTCTGCTAGATAACAGCGGCATTTCATTCATTGAGGATTCACTATTAGAATATACTATTTTAAAAATCTTCAGCAAAGTTGTATTTTACTCGATTTTATTTCGTCTTCACGTTCTTGACTCATCTGATCTCCAACAGATCTCGTATTGAGGTAGTTCTTGCACGATAGTGGATACTTGGATAGTATCCACTGGATTCTGGTCCACTTTACCTACTAACCTGTAACCGGGGGCAGTGTTTGTGTCAAATACACGGGTTTACTACTGATGGGCTGGAGATCGTATTGTGAACTGACCATTGCAATATAGACATAGACTATCTAAGAACTAGCAGTATAGACTATCTCAAGAACTAGCAGGAGATGTAGACTCTGTAGAGAATCTAGAGATTCAGTAAAGAAGGTCTAGGCCAGGGGTTCTTAACCTTTTACAAATGGCGGACCACTATTGAAAAACCAAAAATCTCGCGGACCACTTGAGATAATGTATGTATAGGTATGTATAGTCTAATATATAAAAATGTCCGAGCAAGACCACTAAATGGATGAGTTCCATAAGAAATACACAGGAAGAAGAGACTGCGGAGAGAAATGTTCCGCTCTCGACCAACAGTTTGAGTTTCGTTTATGTTTTTAGTTTGATAACTATGCAGTTAATAAAAGCGTTCGTATTTTTATTTTTACGGAATGAGATAATTTTTTTTTCTTTTTAGGGGCATCTTCTATATTTTAAAAAAGATATACGACCACTCCTTTTACCCATCTCTCGCGGACCACCTGAAACCTTCTCGCGGACCACTAATGGTCCGCGGACCATAGGTTAAGAATGGCTGGTCTAGGCCATCGAGGTTTGCAGATGACAACATTTCACTGATTCACTTCAGAGAGAAGATTATGTAAAGATCAGACCTCTTGCTGTGATTTGATCCGGGAATCGAATCCTCCATACAAGAAGTTTGAAGAATTTTTTAGGAGATGGGTATTTGGGTAAGGTAAGTCACATGAACTTTAACTTTAATGCTGCCTCGCCTGATTAACAATTAATAATGGCAAAAATGAGAACAGAAAGTCCGGGATCACACTACAGCTTGACAAATGAATTAACAAATTTACTTATTTATCAAGGATTAGAGATTAGAGGTACCTGTTTTGCAGTTGATTTACTGGTTGACTTTGTAACAAAACTGTTTTGCGGTCCTGAAATATCTAAATCAACTTTATATCCAGAGTTTAAAGCTGTGCACACAGACTTGGTCAACACAGCTTAACATCTCAAAAACAAGGTGTAATGAAGCTGCGAGGGACCCGGTACAAGGCCAGAAGTTTGAACTTGGAAGATGGAGCAGGGGTTCCCTAGTGTGATGTTTTCTGGAGATGTTTCTTTTTTTTATGATAATATCAATAAAATGATGAAGCACCACCGCGATGTAGGGTTTTTACCTAGAGTTGTTAGGTAGGTTAGTTATTAGTTATTTCTGTTATTAGGCTAATACCTAAGTGCCTACCTACATAGGTAATACTTATTTATTTCCTCCTGACCTCGGACTTAATAGGAAATTAGGTTATCACTAAAACATTATTTGTTATTTATCAGAACTGTTTGTATAAGATGTCTGATATCTGAAAAGTTTACATAAAATAATATTCTTGTTATCAGTCGTGATGGAAAGTCACAATTTGATAGATTGATACTCCCAAAGGTTCGTTTTCAGGAGGAATACTGTTTCGCGCAGTCTACTATGTAAATAAAATCATCATGAAACTAAGAAACGATTGTTCAGCAGGACATGATGAAATAGAAGTACAAACCTTAAAAAAGATATCTCACTATATCATAAACCCTTTAACGCATATCTTTAACCTAAGCTTGATAAGTGGTATTTTCCCAGATATTTTCAAAATAGCTATTGTTGTTCCTGTGTTTAAAAAATGAAGCAAAACAAATATGCAAAATTACAGACCAATAGCTATACTATCAAATGTTGGTAAAATATTAGAAAAGGTTGTTCATAATAGACTGGATAAATTTCTTTCGGACAATAACATTATAAGTAAACAACAATTTGGGTTTACTAAAGGAATTGGGACTGAAGATGCCCTAATCGAATTAACATCTTTTTTGCATGAAAATTTAGATAAAAATAAGAAAATAATTTCAGCATTTTTAGATATACGTAAAGCGTATGAATCCGTAGACCACAACTTACTTTTGACTGAACTAGGTAACATAGGACTAGAACGTACTGCACTGACATGGTTTAGGTCATACTTGACAGAGTGAAGGCAACTATAGCGCTTTCACTAAATTTTAAGCAGTGCATATTGCATATGCGACTAATTTGAAGGGGCAAATTGTAGGTTTCTGAAAAAAAAGTCTATTTTTTCAGCTTTAGGAGTAATTTTGCAATGAAATTACATTTCTTTCAAAAATCACTAGATTTTGACCTCAAATCACTAGATTTGCCAACAATCACTAAATTTAGTGAAAAATCACTTGTCAGTACATTTTGGCTATAGTTTTCTCAGTGGTCAGTAGAAGAATTTTAGCCTAAAGTTATGTAATTGGTCTTATTGGGCCCAGTTTCATTGACTTCCTGGACTTGCTGCTTAATTTTTAGTACGTCCTTCCTTTATTATAATAATGTTTCAATAATAATGTCATATTTTTCAATAATAATGTCATGGTGCTTTCAGGTTGTGGTTATGTGCCGGGTTGCCGGGTTGAGCTGAGACAGTACTAGGTGAGAGAAGATATTGTTTCTACAGTTTGTTTACCTATCTCAACCCGGTACATAACCACGACCTAAAGGTGCTATCGCCGCTGGTTTTGGGAAAAAAAATGTGTGAAGGCAGAAGGGGCAAATTGTAGGTTTCTAAAAAAAGTCTATTTTTTCAGCTTTAAGAGCAATTTTGCAATGAAATTACATTTCTTTCAAAAATGTGTGAAGGCAACTAATAGCTTTCACTAAATTTTAAGCAGTGCATATTGCATACGCGACTAATTTGAAGGGGCAAATTGTAGGTTTCTGGAAAAAAAAAAATAGTCTATTTTTTCAGCTTTAAGAGCAAGTTTGCAATGAAATTACATTTCTTTCAAAAATCACTAGAATTTCTGGAAGAAAAAAAAATAGTCTATTTTTTCAGCTTTAAGAGCAATTTTGCAATGAAATTACATTTCTTTCAAAAAACACTAGATTTTGACCTCAAATCACTAGATTTGCCAAAATTCACTAAATTTAGTGAAAAATCACTTGTCAGTTTTCTGGCTATAGTTTTCTCAGTGGTCAGTAGAAGAATTTTAGCCTAAGGTTATGTAATTGGTCTTTTTTTTTAAATAAAAAAAAAGATTTGACAGAGGGAAATGTAACTGCTACTGAAATCGAAGAGAGAAGGAAGACAGGATAGGAGAAAGCCAGCCGTTCCGAGAACGAACATTATCCCATCAGGATAAAAAAAAAAAACACATGTATTTTTTTGTTAAGAGGTTTGACAGAGGGAACTGTAACTGCTATGGTCTTATCGTCCCAAAATCAAGAGAGAAGGAATTTTTTTAAAGAGGTTTAACAGAGGGAACTGTAACTGCTATGGTCTTATCGTCCCGAAATCGAAGAGAGAAGGAAGAGAGGGATAGGAGAAAGCCAGCCGTTCCGAGAACGAACATTATCCCATCAGGATAAAATCCGCCCCGGGCGGGAATCGAACCATTTTAAAGAGGTTTGACAGAGGGAACTGTAACTGCTATGGTCTTATCGTCCCGAAATCGAAGAGAGAAGGAAGCCAGGTTAAAGAGGTTTGACAGAGGGAACTGTAACTGCTATGGTCTTATCGTCCCGAAATCGAAGAGAGAAGGAAGCCAGGTGGAAGAAAGTTGACAGAGGGAACTGTAACTGCTATGGTCTTATCGTCCCGAAATCGAAGAGAGAAGGAAGACAGGATAGGAGAAAGCGATTATCGTCCCGAAATCGAAGAGAGAAGGAAGACAGGATAGGAGAAAGCCTGCCGACAGAGGGAACTGTAACTGCTATGGTCTTATCGTCCCGAAATCGAAGAGAGAAGGAAGACAGGATAGGAACACAGAGGGAACTGTAACTGCTATGGTCTTATCGTCCCGAAATCGAAGAGAGAAGGAAGACAGGATAGGAGAAAGCCAGGGGGAACTGTAACTGCTATGGTCTTATCGTCCCGAAATCGAAGAGAGAAGGAAGACAGGATAGGAGAAAGCCAGCCGTAGGTTTGACAGAGGGAACTGTAACTACTATAGTCTTATCGTCCCGAAATCGAAGAGAGAAGGAAGACAGGATAGGAGAAAGCCAGCCGTTCCGAGAACGAACATTATCCCATCAGGATAAAATCCGCCCCGGGCGGGAATCGAACCCGCGGCCTAGCGCTTACAAGGCGGACGCACTACCAACTAAGCTAACTAGGCTGGCTGTAATTGGTCTTATTGGGCCCAATTTCATTGACTTCCTGGACTTGCTGCTTAATTTTTCTATATTTTTCTCACTTAATTTCAGTAAATAACATTTCAGAAATAGCTAAAGCCGCTACAACAACAAGATGACACAGGTAACGAGATAAACGTACCAGCAGATTTTCCAACAAACCAAAAAAGCGGTCGAAATCGACCGTCTATTTTTCTTTACCTAGACCTATCAAAGATGACCAGTTGTAAGACCTACCAATACATATTAAAATGGGCAGGAGTGTACCTACCTCATTAGATGGGCAATCATACGCACAGTAATATGTACCTATATATGCGCAGTAGTATCACATAGATGAGCAATAGTACTCATAGTAATCTACAAATGACCATAAATAAATGCTACATGGAGGTGAAATAGATAATTATGTAACTTGTACATTAAGCTTCAAGTAGGTTGTACAAATGTACAGTAATACAACATACATACCTGATTGAAAAGTCTAATTTTCCAAGGATGAAATAATTTTTCTAATCACTATAATAGTCATGTAATGATCGGATGAATAATGCAATAGCTGTAGCCTCTGTATAGTAGTATCACATAGATGAGCAATAGTACTCATAGTAATCTACAAATGACCATAAATAAATGCTACATGGAGGTGAAATAGATAATTACTTATGTAACTTGTACATTAAGCTTCAAGTAGTAGGTTGTACAAATGTACAGTAATACAACATACATACCTAATTGAAAAGTATAATTTTCCAAGGATGAAATAATTTTTCTAATCACTATAATAGTCATGTAATGATCGGATGAATAATGCAATAGCTGGTAGCCTCTGCACTTCTGTAGAGATAACTATAACTATAAAGTAGTTCGTATAGGTGACGATTTCTTGCTTTTACATTTCAAATTGGTTTTCTAGAGGCATTTTACATTTTGCATTTCAAATTGGTTTTCAAAAGCATTTTGCACATCTCTGACTATGATAGATAGATACAGCTGATGTAAGCAGCTATGACACGGGATAAAAAAGAGATAATTCCTCTATTTTGTCATCACCTTTCAGAAATAGCTAAAGCCGCTACAACAACAAGATGACACAGGTAACGAGATAAACGTACCAGCAGATTTTCCAACAAACCAAAAAAAGCGATCGAATAGCTAAAGCCGCTACAACAACAAGATGACACAGGTAACGAGATAAACGTAGGTATACATATAGGTACCAGCAGATTTTCCAACTGATCATTTGTTCCCTTCTTATTCTTACCTTGCAGTCCGGAACCAGAAAATTTTAAATAAAAGTTCAAGGTCATTCAAATGCGAAAATGAGGAAAATCCTAGAAAAGTTTCCTTTTCTAGGATATAAATGGCAATTCTAGGAAATAGCATCCGAACTGATATATATTGATAACAATACCAATAATAATTTTATATTTTATATTCTAGAACGTTGTACTATGCATTATTTTGTTCTGTGTACAAGAAAATAAATAAATAAAAATAAAAAAATAATAAGACTCTTTATTTCTGACAATAATTACAATCAAAGCGCGAAGTCAATGCCAAAGGCAATCTCAACCATTGAACCTTGAAATTCTAAAGTAAATGGAATTTTCAGAATTTCATTATATTTATTTATGTTTATGTACCTGATACCGTATAGGTAGACAGTATGCATTGGTTAATGTTTAAACTTTGCTCATAGACTAAATTGCACACGAAAATGGGACTTTGAAATTTTAAAACTGCATTCAATGTCACTCAAAATGAGGTTCATTTCGTGGGCCAGAATATCAGATGCATACATTGCATCGTAATACATAACTCTAATTCTCATTCGTTTTCCCACCAGATTGGTAAAGACGTCAGAGCTAAGGATTTTACTGAGCGTACTACGTTCTTCTTCTTTTTTAAGAGATTTGACATAGGGAACTGTGGGGTCTTATCGTCCCGAAATCGAAGAGAGAAGGAAGACAGGATAGGAGAAAGCCAGCCGTTCCGAGAACGAACATTATAGGTACGCGCTTACAAGGCAGACGCACTACCAACTAAGCTAACTAGGCTGGCTGTAGAGAGGTGAAGATGAGTTGTTGATGAGTAGGTACGATATTAGGAAGGTAGGAAAACTAAACTTGTGAATAGGTATGTAGGTAGGTATGTAGGTACGTAGGTAGGTAGGTAGGTATGTAGGTAGGTACTCGCCAGCCTGGATAGTTTGGAGGGTAGCGCGTCAGCCTTGTAAACGCTAGGTCACGGGTTCGATTCCCGCCCAGGGTGGATTTTTTCTTGGAAGGATATGGTTCGTTCTCGCGGCTGGCTTTTTCCTGTCCTGTCTTTCTTCTCTTTTCACTTTCGGGACGATAAGACCCTGGCAGTTACAGTGCATCGTAAGTTTACGTATTTTATTGTTATTGCTTTATTACATGCAATTCGAAATTTAAATATCTTGATACTTAATGCACTACGGTAGATAGTGATACTATTAAGGTACTACGAAAGTTTGGTTCTCCTGTAATGTGACCTTTTCGGTTTAGATTTTTTTCCCTCTTTTTTACTTGCCTTATCTAGCTTTTATATCATCCTATATCCTATAAGAAGGAAACTATAATGTATTTTTATTACTTGTTTACGTACAACGACTCTCGATAACTATAACAAAATATTTACCTTTGTCATGCCTATACATAATATTTAAGGCACCAAAAGTTAGAAAATTGCTCAAATTTTGATTGGTTTCGTGTCAAAATGTTTTTTCTCTTCCTGCTCTCCCGTCCAATATACCTACCGATCACGTGCCATTTTTTTTTTAAATCACGAAATATTTACTACCTACAGGATAAAATCCGCCCCGGGCGGGAATCGAACTCGCGGCCTAGCGCTTACAGGGCAGACGCACTACCAACTAAGCTAACTAGGCTGGACTACGTTCTTAATCAAAAATATTCTTATATTTTTACATTTTACCATTCAATACCTAATTAGGTAGTTATGTACCTACTTGTACATAGGTAGGTAAGAATTACTGAGCGTATTACGTTCTTCTGAGATCAAAAATATTCGTGTATTTTTACATTTTACCATTCGATGCCTTAAATAGGTAGGTACCTAATATGTACATGTACATAGGTAGGTAAAATAAAAAATCTAGAATATTCCGGCATCATCAGAAAATAAAATTCTTAATCATAAAAAACAACATTTTGGTACCTAGGTAGATTGTAGGTATCTATGTATGATTCATTCCATAAAGATGGTCATCTACGTAGGTATCTGCTACCTATATGAACTATGAACTTACCTATATGCTAAGGTAATAAATCTATGTATACCTAACCCTATGTATATATTTGATCATAAAAAAAAACAACAATTTGGTACCTAGGTAGATTGTATGTATCTATGTATATTAGGTAGGTATCTAGGTATGATTCATTCCATAAGGATGGTCATCTATGTAGGTATCTGCTACCTATATGAACTATGAACCTATCTATATGCTAAGGTAATACATCTATGTATACCTAACCCTATGTATTTATTTATGTATCCCTATGTAAATATTTATGTATTCCAACGATATTGATACAACTATCCCTATGTAAATAATTATGTATTCCAACGATATTGATACAACTATCCCTATGTAAATAATTATGTATTCCAATATAATTTATGTGTTCCAATGATATTGAGATTTAGCTCACGTGGCTAGAGTGGTTTGCCTTCAAGAGCGTTCCAATATAATTTATGTGTTCCAATGATATTGAGATTTAGCTCACGTGGCTAGAGTGGTTTGCCTTCAAGAGCGTCTCAATTAAGCTCCTCAAGTTTTATAACGAGATATAAAAACTTTTGTGCAATTTTTGAGACACTAATACATTTATTGGTCTCAAATAACATGCATTGGACTACAGAAGCAGTAGGTACATCCGCAGTCCATAAATAACCATGTCATTTGAGACCAGTTGCTGGTATGTTGGTGTCTCAAAATTGAACTTGTCTGGCTGGTTCTAGCAGTCTATGCTGGTAGTATAAACTTCTAATCTATTTGTCTTAAAATTACCCCAAACCCACCCTATAAAGGTATACCTATTTTTGCAAATCCATATAAATATGTATAGACACTCGGAAAATGTACCTGATGTGATAAAGAATTCGCCCTCAGAATGTGAATTCTATAATATTTATGTTGATAATTATGTAGCTAGATAAATACTAGGTAGTTGGGTAGTGCGTACCAATACTTACCTATTAAGTTCTTATACTTCATAGAGAAGGTACCTGTATTATATCCAGTACCTATCTAAACCTAATGAATGATGACTGGTATTTAGATGTAGATATTATCTTCCATACCTAACAGAGGAGGTATAAAACTATAGGTACTCTAGGTAGGTATGTACCTAGATACCTATCTGAACCTATAATAGAGAGGGAACGCCAAGTATTTTTTCTACAGCAAGAATTCACTAGGAAGAGACTTCAGCATAATTATCTTGGCACTCACGATTACTTTATAGTTAGAAACCAAGATATAAGAACAATAAAATTACAAGATAGGTCAGGTAGAATATGCAAGAACTTAATTTTTTCATTAATTTTCTACTTATTTCTATTACAAATGGTCAATTGGAGTTCCAGTCAACGTGAGTTACATGGGGGTTTATTTTTAAAATCATGCCATTTTGAATCAAGGATGCAAAATGGTGGTATTATTTTTAGATTTTTACAGCCAGGTCTGCGATCTCATATTAAACCATGGTCAAGCGAGCTTAACATCAGTGTTCTTTATGATCACTTGATCATTAACCGGTAAGTAACAGGTGTTATGTAGGTAGTAGGTTTTTTTTAAGAGGTTTGATAGAGGAAATTCACCGTTTTTAGACGCGATTCGAAAAAATTTTTCTTAAAAAAAAAAAAAAAAAAAAAAAACAAAAAAAAGTTTCACTTGGAAAAAAAAACTAGCAATTCTTAATACGAAAAAAGCGCTTCCCTACTTTACGGCTTTCCTGTAGACCTTTTGATAACAGAGTGAATATTTACCTGTGTTTCCTTTGGGATCAGTTTGTGCTCATTTCTCTGTAAAAGAACATTGGATAATCAAACTTTTGTCGTAGTTTCCAAGGTAAGTTCTGTGAACTGTGTAAGTCGAAAGTTGTTTTTTCAACATTGAACATGGTTGTACCTACTTGTACCCTTAAAATTTTGCATTATCTGATCGAGTTTCGAGTTTCAAGTCCATTCTTACTTTCCTCTTTTTCCTCGTAATTAACCAATCCCCCTCTGAATTACCTATTACATTTATTTTTTAATGGAAAAAAATAAGTTAAAAAGGTTTTTGCTTGGAATCGCTTTCGCATTTTGTACTTCAAGGTAAGTACCTAAAATTTTGCTTTATCTGATCAAGTTTCGAGTTTAAAGTCCATTCTTACTTTCCTCTTTTTCCTCGTAATTAACCAATCCCCCTCTGGATTACCTATTACATTTTTCATGGGAAAAAAAAAAGTTAAAAAGGTTTTTGCTTGGAATCGCTTTCGCATTTTGTACTTCAAGGTATTCTTATTTCAATCCGGGAACAGAAAAGTTTGATCAGAAAATTTCCACCCCGGCTGGGATTCGCACTCAGTACTTACGGGTTGAGAGCTAGCTCTCTTCACGTCTGAAAAGTATGCCGTGTCGCTTTGGCAACCCAAACTTTGGGCAGTCCGTCAATAAATTCTATTGATTGTTTCGGGACATTCCTCTCTAGACACCAATGTATTAGTATTGTATTTGTATACCCATCACAGTAAGATAGTCTTGTATCTCGCAGTACGTTGAGGATTAGAGATTTTGAATATCTAATGGTTTTGTGAAAGTTTTGCTTGGATGAAGAGTTCAACTTGTAAATCCGAGATCTCAACTGCATATTATCTACCTACGGTTTACGTTGTAGGTACCTCGGTACCTAGACTTCTTGTTGTCAAATATTGTACCATGTAGGTAATAAGCAGGTACTTAGAAGAACTTGAACATAAATAGGAAGGTAATAAGTAGGTAGAAGTATACACTCAAATAGATACCTACATTTACATTGATAGGTACGAGTATTCAGATAGACAGATAACTTCTAGTAGAAAATTATGAAACCATAGCATGCAGTGAAGATTTTTTAGCAAAAACTCGGTACATGTGTTATAGATCAGTTGCGCTTACTTGGGTGATGCGGGACCAGTTTGTTATGACTTGTGACACTCAACAGTAATTTAGTAGAGTCTACCTACAGTGATTTGGTAGAGTTGTTGTTGTTGTTGTAGCAGCAGGGGCCTCCTCAATATGCATCCCCAGTTCCGTCAGTCTCTTCAGTGAGAGACGGATTTTTCAGAGTCTACAGTAATTTGGAAGAATCAACATTCATGGTGACAGTGCAGTATCGGAGCACGGAAGAGTGTCTTCTGACCAACACTCAGAGTCTCAAGACCTGACAACTTACTTACCTTCCTAACTAAAAACTACACTGTATTTTATTCCATCAATTTCATTGCAGGAAAAATGAGGACCAACGGAATTTTTCTTTTTCTTCTATACGACTTCTAGATACCGAGATAAATCGATTTAAAAAATACCGGTATATCGTGAACTTTGACGTCACGGCATACGATAAGACTTAAGCAGTTACAGTTTCCTCTATCAACAAGTGAAATTTTTTTTTTTTTTTTTTTTTTTAGAGAGAGAAACTTTTTCGAATCGCGTCTAGAAACGGAGAAAGATCAACGCAGACTAAAAAACACTTCACTTCAAGCCTTATTTTACGCTCAGGTGAATGGCAAGGTAGGAACCGCGATCGGTATAACTCGCGAGAAGAGATCTCTCCTGAACTGTCGGGCAAGAATACTTGGATCGATCTGAATATGAAGACTGAATACTACCTAGTCGATCTGAATACTCGAATGGATCTGAGCGACAAACCTACACCTACAGTGGACTGAGCAGACTTTCTTCTAGCTGGTGTAGCTACAACATTGATGGTATGGAGTGGTGGTTTAAGGTGCATGCAGATGTTGTAGGTAGTAGAGGTCGACCATTGTCCACCGGAGTCGAAAAAAAAAAATAATAATAACATCGGGTAGGTCCTAATAAAATTGGTGAGCAATTAGTTTTTTTTTTTTTTTTTTTTTTTTTTTTTTTTTTTGAACTTTGAATTTTGGGTATTATACAGCCGAACCTGCTGTCTAGTTGAGAAACCTGCATAAACGGGGGGAGCGGGGAATCCTGGCCCCTTCATTTGTAATTGTAAGCGGGAAAAATTCGCCGGTCTTTTGGATTCAGAGTTGGACAGGTTTGACTGTATTTTGATCATTTGTTCCCTTCTTATTCTTACCTTGCAGTCCGGAACCAGAAAATTTTAAATAAAAGTTCAAGGTCATTCAAATGCGAAAATAAGGAAAATCCTAGAAAAGTTTCCTTTTCTAGGATATAAATAGCAATTCCAGGAAATAGCATCCGAACTGATATATATTGATAACAATACCAATAATAATAAGACTCT
Source organism: Diaphorina citri (assembly GCF_000475195.1). NCBI lineage: Eukaryota > Metazoa > Arthropoda > Insecta > Hemiptera > Psyllidae > Diaphorina > Diaphorina citri. Next base: position 296,310 of record NW_007377905.1, on the reverse strand, counting down.
TTATTTCTGACAATAATACCAATCAGAGCGCGAAGTCAATGCCAAAGGCAATCTCAACCATTGAACCTTGAAATTCTAAAGTAGGTAAATGGAATTTTCAGAATTTCATTATATTTATTTATGTACCTAGGGATTTCGACCTGCGGAGTAAACTCTCCAAGCCATTGTTTAAGAAAGGTGAGATGTAGATTCGAGGCCCATTGACATTTGGGCAGCAATAAGCAGAAAAGAACAATCCATGAAGGGAATTATGAATGGAGCAGTTGCAGTTGGGTAAAAATTATGAATAAAAGGTCGATTCCTACGTAAAAAGTTGTGAAAAATCCAAATCAACTGCTTCTGTAGTCCAATGCATGTTATTTGAGACCAATAAATGTATTAGTGTCTCAAAAATTGCACATGTCCCAAAATTACCCCAACCGACCCTATACTATCTTGTTTTTAATAATATTTTATCTTGATTTATATGCACAATCAATGCAGAACATTATGTTCTATTGCTGGCAGCGATCAGCTGCTATCCACTCTGGCTGTTTGGAATTATAATGATCTTGATGAGGGAACATAGGGCAACACGGAACACTTGGCACAGAATTAAAGATCGTAAATTAGTAATATTGATTTGTAAGAAATGAACAAAGTTTTTATGAAAAGAGCGCCACGCCACAGTAGAGGTTTTTCGGCAAAGTAACAACTTTTAGAGGGAACAGAGGGAACTCTAAATAAATCTGTTAAAAAACGAAATGTTTTGTACATTTTTCAAAAGGTAGACATGACTCGTCCAAGCCTGCCATTGTAAAAGCTGCAACTAAAAACCACAGTTGTGTAAATATATGCATAAATATGGCTGTAAATATGTAGTTATATACCCCTGAATGATTATGAAAGCTGTAGGTTACTTGCGTACTATTTCAATTTTAACCTTCTAGTTGCGTACTAAAATGAAAAAAAAGATGTCCGATTTGCGTACTGGGTCTTTTTTGTTTATTTTTCAAAAGGTTGAGGGATTTTTTTTTTTTAACATGGGACAGAAACGTTCCCTTATGTACCTGGGTAGGTAGGTACATAGGTATAGGTACCTAGGTATCTACTGTGGGTATAATATGCTAAGATATACCTAATAGGTACCTACATAACTCTAATTCTCATTCGTTTTCCCACCAGATTGGTAAAGACGTCAGAGCTAAGGATTTTACTGAGCGTACTACGTTCTTCTTTTTTTTTAAAGAGATTCGACCATTTGACAGAGGGAACTGTAACTGATGCTATGGTCTTATCGTCCCGAAATCGAAGAGAGAAGTAAGATAGGATAGGAGGAAAGCCAGCCGTTCCGAGAACGAACTGCGTACTAAATGAAAAAAAAGATGTCCGATTTGCGTACTGGGTCTTTTTTGTTTATTTTTCAAAAGGTTGAGGGATTTTTTTTTTTTTAACATGGGACAGAAACGTTCCCTTGTTTTCTTAATTTTGCTCAAATAATTAAGAAGTCCTTTTTATATGTTTCCTAACCCTATACTAAACCCAATAACACACAAAAAGTTGATCATTTATGAATGATCTTGTTGTGTACTACCTAACACTATCATTCCTAAAATCCGCCCCGGGCGGGAATCGAACCCGCGGCCTAGCGCTTACAAGGCAGACGCACTACCAACTAAGACTAAGCTAACTAGGCTGGACTACGTTCTTCTGAGATCAAAAATATTCTTGTATTTTTACATTTTACCATTCAATACCTAAATAGGTAGGTAGGAATTACTGAGCGTATTACGTTCTTCTGAGATCAAAAATATATTCTTGTATTTTTACATTTTACCATTCGATGCCTTAAATAGGTAGGTAGGTACCTATGTACATGTACATAATACCTATGTACATGTACATGTTACCTATGTACTTGTACATGTACATAAAAAATCTAGAATATTCCGGCATCATCAGAAAATAAAATTCTTAATCATAAAAAACAACAATTTGGTACCTAGGCAGATTGTAGGTATCTATGTATATTAGGTAGGTACCTATCTAGGTATGATTCATTCCATAAAGATGGTCATCTACGTAGGTATCTGCTACCTATATGAACTATGAACCTACCTATATGCTAAGGTAATAAATCTACGTATACCTAACCTTATGTATTTATTTATGTATCCCTATGTAAATATTTATGTATTCCAACGATATCGATACAACTATCCCTATGTAAAAGCACGGAAGAGTGTCTTCTGACCAACACTCAGAGTCTTAAGACCTGACAACTTACTTACCTTCCTAACTAAAAACTACAGTGTATTTTATTCCATCAATTTCAACGCACGGAAGAGTGTCTTCTGACCAACACTCAGAGTCTTAAGACCTGACAACTTACTTACCTTCCTAACTAAAAACTACAGTGTATTTTTATTCCATCAATTTCAACCAATCATAAAGATCCTTTGCTCCACAGGAATATTCAGCTTCATCATCAAATCATCGTCTTTGACATTCCTTGCTCCACAGGAACAGTCTCATCAGTCATCCGCAAGACGAGGACCCAGACGAAGGTGTGCGGGATCTGGTGGAGTTGGCACTCCGCAAAATGGACTACGACAAAGATGGCAAGATTTCCTTCCAGGATTTCCAGCAGTCTGTGACGGACGAGCCTCTCCTTCTGGAAGCGTTTGGTCAGTGTCTTCCTTCGGACGCTGCGAGGCAGAGCTTCCTGTCGACGCTGCAAGCTTGCTAGACACTGGCGTCAAGAACATCCTACTGCATCGTCCACACTAAGGTCGAATGTCATCAAATGAAATTGGTCCACACTATAGTCCTTTTTTCCCTTGATTCCACCAAAAACCTGTGATCTTACCTTCTTATGTGGGATTTAGGCGATGTCGATCGACAGTGTGGAACCGGTTTAAACCGCCCGGAAGAACACTGATGTTAAGCTCGCTTGACCATGGTTTAATATGAGATCGCAGACCTGGCTGTAAAAATCTAAAAATAATACCACCATTTTGCATCCTTGATTCAAAATGGCATGATTTTAAAAATAAACCCCCATGTAACTCACGTTGACTGGAACTCCAATTGACCATTTGTAATAGAAATAAGTAGAAAATTAATGAAAAAATTAAGTTCTTGCATATTCAATTTCTTGACCCCGCCGGGAATCGAACCCGGGTCTCCCGCGTGCAAGGCGAGCGCAGTGACCACTACGCCATGGGAGCTGACTATAGTGTGTTGGTATGAAACAGTCTGTCTTTCTTTAAAATAATTCTAAGTAGTATGTTCTGTGTCCGTCTTAGTGGGTTCAAAGTATTGTCATATGCACCACCCCATGCACATAATTATGCAATACTGTAGGAGAGATTGAGCAAAAGAGTGGTATATCATTCTAAGAATTTTATTACTACAAACTCTCCTCAGGTTGTTGAATATATGCATGAGGTAGCGCATTTTCTTAGTCAAAGTTTGAGTGTGTACTGTCCATTTGAGGTGGTGATCAATAAATTTAATACTCCTAAGTACCGGATGTTGGTTGTTTTGTCCAAGTAAGTTAGTTGGTTGTCAGAGGAGGGAATTGTAAGGGTCATGTTATCTGGATCTACCTGACCTATCTTGTAATTTTATTGTTCTTATATCTTGGTTTCTAACTATAAAGTAATCGTGAGTGCCAAGATAATTATGCTGATGTCTCTTCCTAGTGAATGAATTCTTGCCTTATAATTCTTGCTGTAGAAAAAATACTTGGCGTTCCCTCTCTATTATAGGTTCAGATAGGTATCTAGGTACATACCTACCTAGAGTACCTAAAATTTTCAAAAATCCCCCCGGACGCCGGACAAACATGTAAAAACCCGGACATGTCCGGGAAAACCCGGACGTCTGGAAACCCTACATAGCATGCAGTGAAGATTTTTTCAGCAAAAACTTGGTACATGTGTTATAGATAGTCGCGCTTGGGTGATGTTTCAAAGTCATAGAGCAGGAAAAATGAGGACCAACGGAATTTTTCTTTTTCTTCTACGACTTCTAGATCCCGAGATAAATCAATTTAAAAAATACCGGTATATCGTGAACTTTGACGTCACGGCATACGATAAGACTTAAGCAGTTACAGTTCCCTCTATCAAACCTCTTAAAAAAAACCTACTACCTACATAACACCTGTTACTTACCGGTTAATGATCAAGTGATCATAAAGAACACTGATGTTAAGCTCGCTTGACCATGGTTTAATATGAGATCGCAGACCTGGCTGTAAAAATCTAAAAATAATACCACCATTTATGCAATTTAAAACAAAATGGCATGATTTTAAAAATAAACCCCCATGTAACTCACGTTGAAATCGTTGAATGGAACTCCAATTGACCATTTGTAATAGAAATAAGTAGAAAATTAATGAAATAATTTATTAAGTTCTTGCATATTATACCTGACCTATCTTGTAATTTTATTGTTCTTATATCTTGGTTTCTAACTATAAAGTAATCGTGAGTGCCAAGATAATTATGCTGAAGTCTCTTCCTAGTGAATTCTTGCTGTAGAAAAAATACTTGGCGTTCCCTCTCTATTATAGGTTCAGATAGGTATCTAGGTACATACCTACCTAGTTTTATACCTCCTCTGTTAGGTATGGAAGATAATATCTACATCTAAATACCAGTCATCATTTATTAGGTTTAGATAGGTACTGGATATAATACAGGTACCTTCTCTATGAGTTATAAGAACTTAATAGGTAAGTATTGGTACGCACTACCCAACTACCTGGTATTTATCTAGCTACATATCAACATAAACATTATAGAATTCACATTCTGAGGGCGAATTCTTTATCCCATCAGGTACATTTTCCGAGTGTATAGGTATATACATATTTATATGGATTTGCAAAAATAGGTATACCTTTATAGGGTGGGTTGGGGTAATTTTAAGACAAATAGATTAGAAGTTTATACTACCAGCATAGACTGCTAGAACCAGCCAGACAAGTTTAATTTTGAGACACTAACATACCAACAACTGGTCTCAAATGACATGGGTATGTATGGACTGCAGATGTACCTACTGCTTTTGTAGTCCAATGCATGTTATTTGAGACCAATAAATGTATTAGTGTCTCAAAAATTGCACATGTCCCAAAATTACCCCAACCCACCCTATACTATCTTGTTTTTAATAATATTTTATCTTGATTTATATGCACAATCTATGCAGAACATTATGTTCTATTGATGGCAGCGATCAGTTATCCACTCTGTACGTTTGGCATTATAATGATTCTGATGGGGGAACATAGGGTAACACGGAACACTTGGCACAAAACAGGGATCGTAAATTAGTAATATTGATTTGTAAGAAATGAGCAAAGTTTTTATGAAAAGAGCGCCACAGTAGAGGTTTTTCGGCAAAGTAATAACTTTTAGAGGGAACTCTAGATAAATCCCCAAGGAAGGACGATAAGACGAAACAACCTTATTTGTTTAAGATAAAGTTCGCCATATCTTCATGAGAATCGAACCCGCGACCTAGAGCTTACACGGTAGACGCACTACCGTCCGAGCTAACTAGGATGGCCCCAAGAAACAACCTTTTCTCTTCAGGATAAAATTCGTAATCGATGGGATAAGGTTCAGGCGGGAATGAAATCCAAGATAACTACATAAGTATAATAGGCTGACTTACTCAATTTTTCTCGCAAGAAATCGTCACCTATACGAACTACTTTATAGTTATAGGTATCTCTACAGAAGTACAGAGGCTACAGCTATTGCATTATTCATCCGATCATTACATGACTATTATAGTGATTAGAAAAATTATCTCATCCTTGGAAAATTATACTTTTCAAATTTCAATCAGGTATGTATGTTGTATTACTGTACATTTGTACAACCTACTTGAAGCTTAATGTACAAGTTTCATAATTATCTATTTCACCTCCATGTAGCATTGGAAGATAATATCTACATCTAAATACCAGTCATCATTCATTAGGTTTAGATAGGTACTGGATATAATACAGGTACCTTCTCTATGAATTATAAGACCTTAATAGGTAAGTATTGGTACGCACTACCCAACTACCTAGTATTTATCTAGCTACAGCTACATGCTACACTGCTACAACATAAATATTATAGAATTCACATTCTGAGGGCGAATTCTTTATCCCATCAGGTACATTTTCCGAGTGTATATACATATTTATATGGATTTGCAAAAACAGGTACCTATACCTTTATAGGGTGGGTTGGGGTAATTTTAAGACAAATACATAGATTAGAAGTTTATACTACCAGCATAGACTGCTAGCACCGGCCAGACAAGTTTAATTTTGAGACACTAACATACCAGCAACTGGTCTCAAATGACATGGTTATGTATTTTTTGTGGCACTTGATTTATTTTGGGAGGAACGACTTGGCGGGGTCTTTTTTATGCCACGAAGTGGTATTTTTTGGGGGGATAGTCTATACTGCTAGTTCTTTAGATAGTCTATATTGCAATGGTCAGTTCACAATACGATCTCTAGCGACTCTAGCCCATCCGTAGTAAACCCGTGTATTTGACACACACACTGCCCCCGGTTACAGGTTAGTAGGTAAAGTGGACCAGAATCCAGTGGATACTATCCAAGTATCGTGCAAGAACTACCTCAATACGAGATCTGTTGGAGATCAGATGAGTCAAGAACATGAAGACGAAATAAAATCGAGTAAAATACAACTTTGCTGAAGAGTTTCAAAGTAGTAATCAGCAGCTTCTTGAATATCTTGCAGAGGGTCTCCACTTCTTGCCTGAAGGAAAGTGGAAGAAGTTGAAACATCTAATGGAAGAAGTTAGAATATCTATAGGGGCCTATCTACATTATACTAGACAAACATAATAATACGGCAAATAGCGAAAACAGGAAGAAATTAGATTGTACTGCAGTAATTGCAGACATGATAAGAGTTTGTTTTGTTTTTAGTGGAAGAAAAATGAGGGTAAATACCTCTACTACCTTACTAGATGCCTCTTCATACTCATATTAGGCAGATATAGGTACATACCGAAAAAGAAAATTTTCAGGAAACTCTGGGGCGCTCTCAGTGGCCGCGAACGACATGCGACCCAGCTAGGTGAAAGTTGAACATCCCTGTTCTATGACAATCACAGAAATACTAGATTCGTTTTAGCTTAACCCGACCTTAAGGATGTTTGCCCCTACACCTAACACCCCTATTTATGAACAAAATGCTGGCTCTTAAGTTCGTGCTAAGCATAATCTCAAGGCATTTGATTGGTCAATTTTGACTTGAGACTGATCTAAGAACGATCATTCTTGTTCATAAATACGAGTGTAAGTCTCAGAGTGGGCTTTTTGTGTATTCGGAGTCAAGCAGATTCCTGACTGAGCTCGAAGATCCGGGCGAGCTTTAGTAGCTTTTTCGTTGGGTATAAAGAACTAGGTTCTTACAGAGTTTCATTACAGAAATTTTCTCTCCTATATTAATTTCGATTAAATATATTTCGGCATAATCCCAAGACGCGATTGTGTCGTCTTAGCGCGAATTTTCAAATTTTTGTAATTTTTTATTTAGTTGTTCTGATGATGGCCATAGTAATGGTCGAAATATATCAACTCGTCTGTCCTTTTATCTGTGAGAGTAAAAAAGGAAAGGGATTTTATTTTTCATAAAAAAAAAAAAACATTTCCAGAAAACATCACACTAGGGAACCCCTGCTCCATCTTCCAAGTTCGAACTTCTGGCCTTGTACCGGGTCCCTCGCAGCCTCAGGGACACTGCCCGTATAATCGCTATTTGGACCTTAGTTTTTATCCACCCTGATAACTGGCTGATGCACTTATTCCATTTTACACTTAGTGTTGAGGCTATTCTTTTCAGGAAGGATGTGAACTCAAGATGTAACGCACCATCAACCGAACAAATAAGTGGAGAAAAAGAGCCCCGAATATCTTCAACCGCCCTGTCATATTTAGTATGTTTCTCCGTGGCATGAGCTTTAGAAGTAGTTGTCCACTCTTGGGATTCGTAGGAAGGAGCGTCAGCGTTGATTACGCGATTATCAAAAAACGTAGCCTTTCCAGATTCCCAAATAACATTGACTTTGATATCAGTTATCAAAGCACCTCCATTAGGACCAGCCTCACGAACAACTGGTTCAATAGTCACACCATTATAGGCGAGGCCAGCTAATGCAGCACACTCATCACGCAAATAGTCATGAAAAATTACAGGTTCGAATCTCTCTAAAAGTGAAATAAATAGAGACAAATGTTTCATATTCGATTTGGGAATATATAATTCATGTATTCAAAAAATAGAATAATGAGGGTGATTTCATATACATAGGGAGGTTTTCTGTACAATTGGACATACACACGGATACGGTACATATTTTGTATTTGTAAATAAACATGAAAGTCGTATGGGTGAATATAGTTGTATTCGATTAATATGTGACTTTCAATTCAGTCATCATACGAAATTTCTCAATAGTTGTTTGGACAATGGCCCCCTACCACACACACTGCCAGTCCAAACTAGTCTAAAGAGAAATTTCGTATGATTACTGAATAGATCAGTTGCGCTTACTTGTGTGATGTTTCAAAGTCATAGAGCAGGAAAAATGAGGACCAACGGAATTTTTCTTTTTCTTCTACGACTTCTAGATACCGAGATAAATCGATTTAAATAATACCGGTAAATCGTAAAGTTTGACGTCACGGCATATGCTCCCGTAGGCGATGACGTCATAATTCACGACTCCCGCTTCGTTTGTTTGTGCGTAAGCGTTTCTGCGCATTTTGACGTTAAGTCTGACGTCACAACTCTTTGAACTTTTTAATTAGAACGGCAATTAAAAATTGAATTTTCGACCTTTTAAAGTCACTTTTTCGGAGTTTTGACTTTTGATTTGGATTTTTCACAACTTTTTACGTAGGAATCGACCTTTTATTCATAATTTTTACCCAACTGCAACTGCTCCATTAAGCTCCTCAAGTTTTATAACGAGATATAAAAACATAACAAAATGGTAAACAAACCTGCACAGGCTGATTTCTCAATGTATTCATCTAGTGTAAAGTTCATGCTTTGGAAGACTAAACATCAACTCAGTAGAATGAATATCGTCGGACCGGGAACTAAAGATTCTGATTACGATTTTCTGAGGATCTTGAATGTTTTGATACAGTTGAAAGACCCTATTTCTCGATTTTCTCCCCCATAACGCTGGCGTTAGAACTTTTTAATTAGAACGGCAATTAAAAATTGAATTTTCGACCTTTTAAAGTCACTTTTTCGGAGTTTTGACTTTTGATTTGGATTTTTCACAACTTTTTACGTAGGAATCGACCTTTTATTCATAATTTTTACCCAACTGCAACTGCTCCATTAAGCTCCTCAAGTTTTATAACGAGATATAAAAACATAACAAAATGGTAAACAAACCTGCACAGGCTGATTTCTCAATGTATTCATCTAGTGTAAAGTTCATGCTTTGGAAGACTAAACATCAACTCAGTAGAATGAATATCGTCGGACCGGGAACTAAAGATTCTGATTACGATTTTCTGAGGATCTTGAATGTTTTGATACAGTTGAAAGACCCTATTTCTCGATTTTCTCCTCCATAACGTTGGCGTTAAATCAGTTAATAGCGAGTTTTTGCAACCAAAATCAGCGTCCCGTTAACTGAACTCTTTAACGTTATTTGACGAAAACTTGTATTTATACATGCGCAGAAACGAGTTTTTGTCAAATAACGTTAAATCGTTTGGTTGCAAAAACTCGCTATTAAGTCAGCAATTCGTAAAAGATTCAGCCTTTTTGTGGCTTCTAAAAACATTGTGAAAAAAAGATCTTTTGTTTCCAGGCCGACGATATGACTAGAGACTAGATCAGTAGATGGATACTAAAATATAATAGATAAATATCTATCTATTTATGTACTATTATCAGGACAAAACTATCATCACCACAATGCACCGGAGAATCTACCTTGTGAAGCCAAACCCATACTCCTTTACTTATCACTTATCAGAAACGACGAAACATAAAAGCTAAAACCCCGGGCACTTACGCTCCGCCTGTCTATGTCCGTCAGATCGTCCGTTTGTTGCGGTCTGACAGACTGAATGGTCGGAGCGTATATGTGACCGGCCTAAAGACCCGGGCGGTTTAAACCGGTTCCACACTGTCGATCGACATCGCCTAAATCCCACATAAGAAGGTAAGATCACAGGTTTTTGGTGGAATCAAGGGAAAAAAGGACTATAGTGTGGACCAATTTCATTTGATGACATTCGACCTTAGTGTGGACGCTGCAACAGGATGTTCTTGACGCCAGTGTCTAGCAAGCTTGCAGCGTCGACAGGAAGCTCTGCCTCGCAGCGTCCGAAGGAAGACACTGACCAAACGCTTCCAGAAGGAGAGGCTCGTCCGTCACAGACTGCTGGAAATCCTGGAAGGAAATCTTGCCATCTTTGTCGTAGTCCATTTTGCGGAGTGCCAACTCCACCAGATCCCGCACACCTTCGTCTGGGTCCTCGTCTTGCGGATGACTGATGAGACTGTTCCTGTGGAGCAAGGAATGTCAAAGACGATGATTTGATGATGTAGCTGAATATTCCTGTGGAGCAAAGGATCTTTATGATTGAATGAAATTGATGGAATAAAATACAGTGTAGTTTTTAGTTAGGAAGGTAAGTAAGTTGTCAGGTCTTGAGACTCTGAGTGTTGGTCAGAAGACACTCTTCCGTGCTCCGATACTGCACTGTCACCATGAATGTTGATTCTTCCAAATTACTGTAGACTCTGAAAAATCTGTCTCTCACTGAAGAGACTGACGGAACTGGGGATGCATATTGAGGAGGCCCCTGCTGCTACAACAACAACAACAACAACAACTCTACCAAATCACTGTAGGTAGACTCTACTAAATTACTGTTGAGTGTCACAAGTCATAACAAACTGGTCCCTGCACTACACACAGTGTTCCAACATTCAAATCTAGCCTGTTGTAAGACTGATTTCTGCTATACCTGAGCAGTTGAAACATCTCCTCCCGCGTAATGAACCCGTCGTTGTTCAAATCGTAAATAAGGAACGTAAATTTGATGAGCTCTTCATTCGTGCCCCTAAGGAAACAGGACAGACCAAGCACCCACTCGTCCAAATGAATGACACCATCGCAGAGGCGGTCGAAAGCGCAGAAGATTCGCTCCATGAGGATCTCTTCGGTGACCAAGTCGAAGGTGTTGTGGAGGAGTTCTCGGAACACCACACGATCTAGACCCTGAAATGAGAACGGTGAGAAACCTTTGTATCTCTACGCTCTAAAAGTGTGGCAACACATAGTCGAACGGCCGTCGATCAACATCGAGCGATGTCGACTGAACTGTCCACACTGCGTCGATAACATGGTTCCTCCTCGTCGATCGAAGGCCGGTCGACTATGCTTAGACACACCTCAAGCAAACCGGAGCGGAGGTCCCGAATTCGATTTTCGGCAGAGTCAAAGTTTTTCTGGTTCTGTTCTTGGAATATGGGGTGCCCACAGCCTCTCAGGCACTTTTGTCGAACTATAAATCCAATCGATTCTGCTCGACTAACTCGACGGGAATGTTACTGGATGCCACGCCAGTGGTCTTTATACAAGGGAAGTTGCTAAACTGCCCACTGGCCGGTGTAAACCAGTCATTACTCACCTCTGTAACATTACTGGGAGGTAATCCTGACACCTGTACAACTACTGGAGTAGAAGTACTGATGGGAACTCCAGCATTACTAGAGGAGTTCAGCAGCTTCTTGAATATCTTGCAGAGGGTCTCCACTTCTTGCCTGAAGGAAAGTGGAAGAAGTTGAAACATCTAATGGAAGAAGTTAAAATATCTATAGGGGCCTATCTGCATTATACCAGACAAACATAATAATACTTAAACAAAAATAAAGATTATGGCAAATAGCGAAAAAAGGAAGAAATTAGGTTGTACTGCAGTAATTGCAGACATGATAAAAGTTTGTTTTGTTTTTAGTGGAAGAAAAATGAGGGTAAATACCTCTATACTACTTTACCAGATGCCTCTTCATACTCATATTAGGTAGATATATACATACCTACTGAAAAAGAAAATTTTCAGGAAACTCTGGGGCGCTCTCAGTGGCCGCGAACGACATGCGACCCAGCTAGGCGAAAGTTGAACATCCCTGTTATATGACAATCACAGAAATACTAGATTCGTTTTAGCTTAACCCGACCTTAAGGATGTTTGCCCCTACACCTAACACCCCTATTTATGAACAAAATGCTGGCTCTTAAGTTCGTGCTAAGCATAATCTCAAGGCATTTGATTGGTCAATTTTGACTTGAGACTGATCTAAGAACGATCATTCTTGTTCATAAATACGAGTGTAAGTCTCAGAGTGGGCTTTTTGTGTATTCGGAGCCAAGCAGATTCCTGACTGAGCTCGAAGATCCGGGCGAGCTTTAGTAGCTTTTTTGTTGGGTATAAAGAACTAGGTTCTTACTTAAAGAGTTTCATTACAGAAATTTTTTCTCCTATGTATATTAATTTCGATTAAATATATTTCATTTTGACTTGAGACTGATCTAAGAACGATCATTCTTGTTCATAAATACGAGTGTAAGTCTCAGAGTGGGCTTTTTGTGTATTCGGAGTCAAGCAGATTCCTGACTGAGCTCGAAGATCCGGGCGAGCTTTAGTAGCTTTTTCGTTGGGTATAAAGAACTAGGTTCTTACAGAGTTTCATTACAGAAATTTTCTCTCCTATATTAATTTCGATTAAATATATTTCGGCATAATCCCAAGACATGGACATCGAAGAAGACAAACTTGCACGAGGTTTTAAAAGAGACGAAATTTTTTTTCCATGAGTTTCCCAAGTTTTCATGTTTTAAAGACATTCATTAGAAACTTTTTTATTATGGGTAGATAGGTACTTTCCGAAAGTCTAATACCGTATAGGTAGACAGTATGCATTGGTTAATGTTTAAACTTTGCTCATAGACTAAATTGCACACGAAAATGGGACTTTGAAATTTAAAAACTGCACTCAATGTCACTCAAAATGAGGTTCATTTCGTGGGCCAGGATATCAGATGCATAAATTGCATCGTAGGTTTACGTATTTTATTGTTATTGCTTTATTACATGCAATTCGAAATTTAAATATCTTGATACTTAATGCACTACGGTAGATAGTGATACTATTAAGGTACTACGAAAGTTTGGTTCTCCTGTAATGTGACCTTTTCGGTTTAGATTTTTTCCCTCTTTTTTACTTGCCTTATCTTTTATATCCTATAAGAAGGAAACTAATGTATTTTTATTACTTGTTTACGTACAACGACTCTCGATAACTATAGGTAACAAAACATTTACCTTTGTCATGCCTACATAATATTTAAGGCACCGAAAGTTAGAAAATTGCTCAAATTTTGATTGGTTTCGTGTCAAAATGTTTTTTCTCTTCCTGCTCTCCCGCCCAATACCTACCGATCACGTGCCATTTTTTTTTTTTTTTTTTTTTTTTCCTCCCCCCCCCCCCCCCCCCCCCCCCCCCCGCCCCTTTTTTTTTTTTTTTTTTTTTTTTTTTATCACGAAATACCTATTTACTAAATAGGTATCAAAAAATCTTTGCCTAAAACGTAATAGGAGTCTATTACCTTGGTCCTTCATACCTATACTACCTACCTACATAATATTTTACCGCGCTAATAATACCTACCTACAATGGTAGTAACCACGTGAGACAAGACAGCAAGAAAAATATCTAGTTTCGAAAATCATTTCGAAACGAGAATTGGCAAGTTCAAGGTAAAATTGAACTTTAGCTGATATTTTTTATCATGTCAAAACTAATGGAAAATTAAATTGATATTGACACCTATACTGCTACATAATTATGTACCTAATTGTGTATGACATGGGTGTATCAAACGATGATAAAAAAATAAAATGAAAAGAAACTTTAATATTTTACTAAATGAAAGCAATGTGATAAGTAATACTCTAGCTAAATTACACACAACTTGAAGTGAACTTGAATTTGTACTCGTTTTTCGATTGCAAATATGTCAACGGGTTACTTTCTGGTGTTCTCGTGTTGACCCAGCACCTAAATGGGAAGTATTGTGTCTCTTCTCGCCCATCTGATGAGAGGCATACTACGGGATGGGCATGCTACGACACAGGCCACAAGCGTCCAATGTAGCAGTTGTTTCATCGCTACGAAAAAAAAACGGGGGGGAAACACTCATCTTTAAAAAAAAAAAAAAAAAAAAAAAAAAAAAAAAAACAAAAAAAGATTAATGAGATGAATACCGTTTATTCCTGCACCTCAAACAAGGTCGCACTAGCCTAGTTAGCTTGGTTGGTAGCGCGTCTGTAAGTGATAGGTCGAGGGTTCGATTTCCGCCCGGGGCGGATTTTATCCTGAAGGGATAAGATTCGTTCTAGGAACGGCTGGCTTTCTCCTATCCCATGTTCCTTCTCTCTTCTCGGGACGATAAGACCTTGGCAGTTACAGATCCCTCTAGCAAATCTTAAATTTCTGGGGGTGTTAAGTTTTATATTACTGAAAAAATAGGTCCACAGTAAAAAAAATGCATGTACCTACGTAGTCAGGAGTGTACTAAATCCTATACCGTCTGTGTCTCAAGAAAAGATGCAGTAAGTTACTTAAAAGTGAGTAATTGCCTCAGGTCTCAAGCATTATTTTTAAGATTCCTTATCTTTACCTTAAAAATAAATATAATAGGGAATTTTGCAAAAAAAAAGCTGATTTAGCTAAAATCCGTCACCCACCTGTTGAAATGCGATTGTTTTCTCAACGATTCGATCATCTTAACGTTGGCCTTGTTGGAATTCGCCAGCGCTGTTGCCATGCTGGACACTGCCACTCTGCCCTCACCGTCCATACTGGCACCACCGCCAGCTTTCTTCTTCTTCTGCTTCGGATCGCTCGCTTCACGACGGTCAGAAATGCGGCGCCCTCGCGACACAAACAGGGAGACGGTCTTGAACAGCGCAGTGCCATTCCGATGCTGGCTTCCCCTCGGTTGCTTTTCCATGGTGATGGCGTTTCCCCTTCCCCTTTCGTCGCTTGTTGTCCCCCTCTTCCGCTGGTTGTTCCCCTCGACCGCCTTTGATCGTGATCTACCTTCCCCTCTCTTTTCTTTACCGCGCGTTTTCCTTGTATTGGGATTTCTCCTCTGTTCTCCTCCTTGATGAAGTTTTTTTTTCTCCTCCTTTTTCTTCCTCCTCTTCTTCTTCCCCTTCTTTTCCTTTTTCTTCTTCTTCCTCTTAATCTTCCTCTTTCTCCTCCCTCTTCACCGCTTTCCTTTTTTCCTCTTTCCCCTGTTCTCCTTTGTTCCCCTCGACCGCCTTTGATCGTGATCTACCTTCCCCTCTCTTTTCTTTACCGCGCGTTTTCCTTGTATTGGGATTTCTCCTCTGCTCTCCTCCTTGATGAAGTTTTTTTTTTTCTTCTTCTTCTTCTTCTTCTTCTTCTTCTTCTTCTTCTTCTTCTTCTTCTTCTTCTTCTTCTTCTTCTCCTTTTTCTTCCTCCTCTTCTTCTTCTTCTTCTTCTTCTTCCCCTTCTTTTTCTTTTCCTTCTACTCCTAATCCTTCTTCTTCCTCCCTCTTCACCGCTTTCCTTTTATCCTACTTTCCTCTCTCTCCCCTTTTCTCCTTTTTTGACGAAGTTTCTCTTTTTCCCTCTCTCCTCCTGGTTCGTGATTTTGTCTTCCCCTCACTTCGGCCGCTGTGTCTGTTAACAGAAAGGTATAAAACATGGTGTATATCTTGAAATGATGTGCACCCCACCATTTTATGTTGACTGATACACAGCACAACGCTTTTGTGCCGTCTGATTAATAAGGGAACCGAGAAAAAGGCACAACACTTGGTGATATTAATTTATTATTAGTCTATAATAGGGGGAAATGGAACATGATTGGACCCAAATACAGAAACGAACGAGAAAAAAGCCAGCCTAGTTCTGTCAGCTTTGAGGGTAGCGCGTCTGCCTTGTAAGCGGTGGGTAGTGGTTTTGATTCCCGCTCCCGCCCTCAGCGGACTTTATCCTAAACAGATGAGTTTCGCTCTCAGAACGGCTGGCTTTCTTCTATCCTGTCCTCCTTCTCTCTTCACTTTTATTCTCCCTAGCAAACCTCTTTTTTTTACTTTTCTTATCCTATATTTTTTTTTTTTTTTTCTTTTTTGATTTACATATTTTACCTGGTAGCACCAGGCCAAGATGTTAGAGACACGCAAGTGCGTTGTTATAGGCTGTATAGCTCGTACCTACCTGTAAGTAGGTAGGTAGGTAGTAATGGGTGCGTTACTGTAGGCTGTAGGTAGTATCAGACAACCTAGGTCTACTACCTTCTACCTACATAGATCCCTACCCTACTAAAGTTATCACACGAAACAGATAAACCTACCTATCAAAGTAGGAGTAGGTATTAGGTAGGGGGCTTCATATAGGTACATCCAGCATTGTAAAGACTGAAGCCAAAGTTATTAGATTTCCCGATAAATTTGAAAGGAAAAAGAGAACTGAAACATTTGCTGATGGACCAGAACAGATTGACATTCGTGCTCCGAAGAGAGGCAAATCTGATGCTGATGCAGTTGACGAGGAAAAGTTTCTCAAATACAACAGGGGTGAGGGCTTTGTTCCAAGTAAAATCAAATCAAAAATTGATAAGAAGAAATTGGAAGCTAAAGAACAGAAGAGACAATGGACTGCAGAGTTCTCGACAAAAACAGAAATTTTACTCACTGAAAGAGCAGGGTAAGTTCAATTTTTATATTGATTCAAAGTGAGTCAATCTTGAATCTTGAGATTTTAAACATAAGTTAAATTTCCATGTCATGTTGTAAAGACTTTTCCCCAGCAAAAATATCAGTACCCAAACTAAATCTTATATTATAAGAACTTGATCCATTCACATTTCACATTGGAAGCTAAAGAACAGAAGAGACAATGGACTGCAGAGTTCTCGACAAAAACAGAAATTTTACTCACTGAAAGAGCAGGGTAAGTTAAATTTATGTATTGATTCAAAGTGAGTCAATCTTGAATCTTGAGATTTCAAATATAAGTTGGATTTCCATGTCAAGTTGTAAAGACTTTTCCCCAGCAAAAATATCAGTATCCAAACTAAGTAAATATAAAATAAAATGATTGGTGAGAAAAAAAAAAATAATAATTATTTTATTTTTTGTTCATAAGTTACCTATTCTGCTGCTCTACTTCTTATAATAATTGTGTTTTTGTTTTCCAGATTTATTGAGGCCGATGATAATGAGCGGACTTGTCAATACTCACAGCATGACATTGCTAAGAATGTAGATATTACTGCTATGACCAAACAGTTTGATCTGGATCTTCAGTTTGGGATTTACAGGTAATTTTGTAGGTACTATATTTAGGGTACCTTTAATGTTTGCCCATAGGCCTACAGCTAGAAATGATCTTTTTTTTCCAACTTGGATGGACCCAAGAAAGAATGTTCTTTTGTTGTGATGTTTTTTTATTTACGAATTGCAAAGAATTTTTTTTACTTTTTTATTAAGCATTTTTTTTTTTTTTTGTCACTGTTGCTGAGATTCAAATCAGTCTCCTTCGTTTCAAAATCAATACCTTAGCAATACTGGGACTTGAATTTTCGTTTTATTTATTTTTCCAGGATGAACTACACAAAGAACGGGCGACATCTTCTCCTAGGAGGAAAGAGAGGACATGTGGCTGCGTTTGATTGGGTTCGGAAGACACTGGCATGTGAAATGAATGTCATGGAGGAGGTGTATGATATCAAGTAAGTGGACCTATTGATGGTGATGGTAGGTATAATGAGATTCTGTTCAATAGTAGGTTCTGTAGTATTTGTTATTCATATCTATGACAAGAAAGATCCCAGATATTGTTTCTGTACCAACATGGAAGGAGCTAAGCTAAGATATTGTTGTTTATATGGATGCCCAATTCTTCCAACAGCATGGTATAGAAGTAAAGATACTTCAGTACCATGACTATCCCATATCCCAAGGGTGTGAAAAAAAATGTACTTACAACTACAGAATTGAACTACTTGCATTGCTTTTGTTTTCCCTCAAGTTATTCTGGAAGACTCCTTATTTTTCCTCCACTTCTCTGTAGGTACTGATCTTGTAGTTGGAACATTTCTGGACTCATAGGTGGAGCTTTTTCCTCTTTATTTGGTGCTGTGATGCAATTTTACGTTCTTCTATTTCTCACTCACTCGAAATTTCAAATCCATTTCAATAGATCAGTTGCGCTTACTTGGTTGATGTTTCAAAGTCATAAGCAGGAAAAATGAGGACCAACGGAATTTTTCTTTTTCTTCTACGACTTCTAGATCCCGAGATAAATCCATTAAAAAAATGCCGGTAAATCGTGAACTTTGATGTCACGGCATACGCTCCCGTAGGCTACTGACAGACACCGAAGCGAATACAATAGTCCGTCCCTTATACCTTTTTATTACTATTGTAATAGTAAAGGAAGGACGGACTAAAAATCTTTGTGAAGAAAATTGAACTTTTTAGAACACAGTTAAAATGTCACTTAATCCAGCCTGGTTACCTTGGAGGGTAGCACGTCTGCCTTGTAAGCGCTAGGTCACGGGTTTGGTTCCCGCCCGAGGCGGATTTTATCCGAAACAGATAAAGTTCGTTCTCGGAATAGCTGTCTTTCTATCCTGTTTTCCTTCTCTCTTCGTTTTCCTTAGCAGTTATAATTCCCTCTATCAAACCTCTTTGAAAAATTTCGTCTTTTTTCAAGGATTCTTTTGTCATATCGTCTTTGTTTCAGTTCCTAAAGCCACCTGAGATTAATTTCGAGCCCAGAAGGAAAGCCAACAAAGCAGGAGGATCAGTACAGAGAGCTAAAGTCAAGAAGATCGTCAGAGAGACAGCTAAGAAAGTAAGTAATATAATATTATATCTCATTTTATGAGGAACATACTACGGGAACAGCATGCTACGACACAGACCACAGAGTCTTAATCCAGCCAATTAGGTTGGTTACGTTTAGGTAACTTTGAGACACCAACTTTAACTTAATGGTCTCAAAATTATCTCAACCCACGCTATAATGCCCACCATTCACGCTCAGACTGTGTGACAGACGGTCTAGTGGCGGGAATAAAAGATACCATTTTATTTGACCTTTCATTGTCACAAAATCGAGTTCGTTGACGAGCTTTTGTTGAGGCCTTACGTCCCCCTTGGGATCACAGAACATGACAAGTATATTTTCAAGTAAACGTTTAGGTAACTTTGAGACACCAACTTTAACTTAATGGTCTCAAAATTATCTCAACCCACGCTATAATGCCCACCATTCACGCTCAAACTGTGTGACAGACCGTCTAGTGGCGGGAATAAAAGATACAATTTTATTTGACCTTTCATTGGCACAAAATCGAGTTTGTTGAGGCCCTACGTCCCCCTTGGGATCACAGAACATGACAAGTATATTTTCAAGTAATTTTTACCTTATCTAATAAATATGTATACCTACATTAGTTTTTTTTTTTTTTTTTTTTTTTTTTTTTTCTTCTTCTTCTTCTTCTTCTTCCTTTCTTTTTCTCTCGAAATGGAACGTAGGTACATTTCAAATTATAAACAAAAGAGTCTAGAACTCTAGATATTTTTTAAAATAATCCTAAAGAAATGCAATATCTAGGGGTCCAGAATGTTAATTCATACACCTTCAAACACATGTTTTTTCCTAGGTTTAGAAACAGTCCCAATTCAACAACTTCCAGCCATTGAAAAGTTACTAATTTTACAAGGGATTTACTAATTTTACAAGGGATTTTGATGAAAATTTATTATTGAACCCAACTATCTATTTCCCCTCCTTACAGGCACAGTAACCATGTGGTCCCCCACTGTACAGAAGCCTCTAGCCTCACTCCTATGTCACAAGGCAGGTATCCAATCAGTGGCTGTTAATCATACCGGTACCTACATGGCGACCAGTGCAGGAGACTCACAGCTGAGGATATGGGATGTTAGGAATCTAGAGGGGCCGCTCAACACGTTTCGTACTAGAACCCCTATCAATAATCTGGCGTTCAGTCAGCGGGGACTGCTGGCAACGTCGCGAGGCAACATTGTAGAGGTGAGAACATTTTTCTGCTTCTACTTCTCCTCCTCTTTTTTTTTTCAGGACAACTCTTTCGACAAATAATGACGTCCTATCAGACTTTATGTTGTCATCAAACTCCTGAAATATCCTTAAGGTGTGTCCAAACATAGTCGACCGGCCTACGTCGATTCACAATAGAGTCACATCGATCGACGGCCATCGACGATGTGTGGACACACCTTTACAAGGTCAAGTTCATTTAGAAATAGCCAGTAGCACGTGGGATTTAAATAATAATGAAAAGTTGACTTATGTGTGTGATGGGTGTGGTGTGTGTGGGAGGGTGTATTTGTATGTGTGTGGTGGTCCCGTACAAAGGACGGGTCAACCACTAGTAATTCATAATCTCCTTTTTCTTTTCCAGGATTTCATCCAGTCTACCAAAGCTCTCGGTGTAAAAGAGATAGTGAAGAGTTTGACAGGAGCTACAGATAAGAATGTAGATGTTGAGAAGCCCAAGAGTGTCCTGGATAGATTCCGAAGTAAAACCAAACGATAAAGGAGGTGAGACATAATGATCTTGAAAATCGAGCTGAGATTTTTCCAAAGGGTTCAGTCTGGTTTGATAGAAAAACCACAAGTCTTCACGATGCGATGGTTGACCGCGGTTCAATCTGCTGCGATAGAAAAACTACAAGTCCTCATGATGTGATGGTGGACTGCGGTTCAGGACGAGCCAACTAAAATGGCTACAGAAGCCGTATTTTCTTTTCCACATGTCCCTTCTTCTGAAGCTCGTTTTCCCTCTTTTGTTGTGATAAAAAAAATAAAAAAAAAAAAAAAAAAAAAAAAAAATGAAAAAAAAACTTTAATATTTTACTAAATGAAAGCAATGTGATAAGTAGGTACTCTTAGCTAAATTACACACAACTTGAAGTGAACTATTCACAGTTAAACCTAATATTAAGTTTCCAAGTCCTGCCTACTATTTGGTAGTGAGCTCTATTTCTTCAGACTGACTTGGACCACGTAGTCCAATTAACTAGAGATAACGTGGACCAATAATGGACACTGGAAAGCCTACCTGCTGAAATGGGGTAACGTGGCTAAAGAATGGACACCCTACCTGCTGAAATGGGTCTGCTTCCGAAGGGACTCACTAACCCTCAAGTAAATCATAGCAGTAAAAGTCGAGAAGGTTTAAAAGTGTGAAAAATATAAGGTAACTTCACCAGGTCTAAAGCGGGAATGAGTCTTTTGGGAGGTAAAAAAAGGAGAAAAATTGTAGCCTTGTTCAAAAAAATCTACAAAATAAAATGAAGTCTTTAAAATATTATGTTGTTAGAAAATAGACAGTAAAAAAAAAGTCATGCTAACACTATTAAAGCTTTCTAGACAACACGTAGCTACTCGTAAATAAAACGTAGGGTGACAATCTCACACGTAAAGGCACCTATAACATAACTTTTAGCTTAACCTATACCTGTTGTCTGTAGAACTGTTGGCGTCAATTTTTTTGACGCTTTCTGGGGTTGTTAAGTTTTAAATTATGGAAAAAATAGGTCTACAGTAAAAAATGCATGTACCTACCTAATACGTAGTCTGGAATGTACTAAATCCTATATCGTCTGTGTCTCAAGAAAAGATGCAGTAAGTTACTTAAAATTGAGTAATTGCCTCAGGTCTCAAGCATTATTTTTAAGATTTCTTATCTTTACCTTAAAAATAAAAATATAGGGAATTTTGCAAAAAAAAAGCTGAACCCTAAAGGGCGCCAGATTTAAGTTATATTTCTCCTACCATAATGGCGGAACCATGATTTCATGTGACACATGAATCTGTCCGCAAAAGGTTAAAGGTACATAGCAGAAATTGATGTAGAATGGTGTATTCTCTTTTGTTGTGTAAATAGTCTACATGAAAATTATCACCTATGGCATCCTCACTCTTGAGAGAGAAACACAAATGAGCAGTGACCATAAAGGGTTAGGTTAAAGCAAAAAGGAGCTTCTTTACTTTCTTTTCAATTTTGTGGCTTCTGAATAATTACCCGCTTATGTTAGTAAAATACTACTGGCATAGTTTTCCTGTATACGTATTCACTGTCTTCTTATTCTTCGATAATATACTTGGTTTAAAAATGGTAATATTTTTCAGGTTCTGGTGAGCCCAACTATGACGCTCTGGAGGCCAATCCGTTCCAAACTAAGAAACAGAGGAAAGAGGCTGAAGTTAAAGCCCTACTGGAGAAGGTAAGATCTAAAAATAGATTCCATTTATTTCTTCTCACATCTGATGGAAGGCATACTATGGGATGGGCATGCTACGACACAGGCCACATGCGTCTAATGTAGCAGTTGTTTCATTGCTACGAAATAAAAACGGCGGTGGAACACTCATCTTTTAAAACCTTAAAAAAAAAAAAATATATAAAGGCTGATTTTTTCCCTTTCACAAATGGTAAATGCAATAGCAGTACTGCTATCAGAATGATCTTTATTCAATACATTTTAGTTTATTGTACACAACAATTTTATTACGCTTTTGTAAGGCTTTATGGCAGGATTCTCACACAGTGAGCTCTTCCACCTAACCAAACACATCTATTGTGCCAAAACACGTTATTTTTTTAGTATATTTCAAACATGCTTGTGTTCTATTCCGTCCAGTTTAGATCATTTTCATTGTACCCCCTATATTAAGAACCTTCTTAGTTTTACAGGTTGTGAAGTAAAATCAGCTTTGATTATTCTACTCCTTTGCCATTTTCTCTTCACAGATTCAACCGGAAATGATCTCACTGGATCCTCAAGTCATCACAGAAGTACATGTGCCAACTCTTAAGGAGAAGATAGAGGCTAGGAACAAATTACTGGTAAGTAATCCTGGATTTGCCCTTCAATTTCATTTCAAACCTTGGTGGTTCAATGAACTTCAGATCTTTAGGTTAGTGTTTTGATTCCGAGTAGTCCGAGACCATTAAAATATTTTAGTGAGCAGTACCTATTAAACAAGCGGGGCCCGTCCCTCCGGGAATTTTTCGATCTTGGTTAAGGAAAATCAATATTTATGTACTTACCCGTGAGGCGAGGATTGAAACTGAGGGGTTTCTGAGTGTGCTGAATGGGGACTGGGGTATTCATTGTGGTAGCTGAAACAAACAGATGGGACGACTAGAGCCCGTTCTCCCTTTATTCCCAATATAATGTTCAAGTCACCCATCCATTTATTGGCCTTGCTCGGCGTACAGACTAGAGCCCGTTCTCCCTTTATTTCCAATATAATGTTTAAGTCACCCATCCATTTATTGGCCTTGCTCGGCGTAGCTTAACATAGAGACGCGTTCTCCCTTTATTTCAATATAATGTTTAAGTCACCCATCCATTTATTGGCCTTTCTCGGCGTAGCTTAACATAGGTGACGCTAAAACCGGTCGGTAAGTATATAAATATAAGTACCCTATTTAGGTACTTGGTGAATTGATAACTCTCTTATCAATAGGTCAAAATATCATAAACAGGTACTTATTTATAAGCTTTCCACTGATAAGATTTCGTTCCTAAACCACATACTGGGTTACTGATAATTTTCTGACTTAAACTTGGTCCTCGAATTTTCCGTCAAATTTCTTACCTTATAGATGGCTAGGGCTAGTTAGTTAGCTTGGAGGGTAGCGCGTCTGCCTTGTAAGTGCTAGGCTGCGGGTTCGATTCCCGCCCGGGGCGGATTTTAGAGAGGACATTGCTAGCCTAGTTAGCTTGGACCTTCCAGCGCGTCTGCATTTAGATTCCTGCCCGATATCCTAAACAGATAAGGTACGTTCTCTCGGAACGGCTGACTTTCTCCTAT
The DNA here is from genome assembly GCF_000475195.1 of Diaphorina citri. Classification (NCBI taxonomy): domain Eukaryota; kingdom Metazoa; phylum Arthropoda; class Insecta; order Hemiptera; family Psyllidae; genus Diaphorina; species Diaphorina citri. The sequence goes on along the minus strand of NW_007377905.1, from coordinate 272,314 downwards.
CTTGTCCTCTCTAATAAGGGCTCCGAGTTGGGTTAAAACTTTCAATTCACTTCGTTCTATTAAATGACCTTTCACTTCATATCCCCTTTCGCTTCCAGTGTCTCCCAGTGGTGACAGTACTCCTGGGCAGCAGGAACAACTCCAACCAGATTCACCTTCATTCTGACAGCGCGAGGGCAGACAAACCGACGGACATTAGTTTCGACATCCCCAAGGTGCAAAAACTGACCCCTGGAGCACCCAAATGGGCCAACTATGTCAAAGGAGTGGTCAGCATTTTCAATGGTAAGTAAAAATCGTGGTTTTCTTCTTTGGAAACTGACACGATTTTCCCTCTTCTGAAGTTCAGTTCCCCTCTTTTGGTGTATTAGCGTCTGTATGCTCATTTCTCCTCTTCTGGCGTGGTAGCGCCTGTACTTTTATTTATTTATCGTATGGACGTTTTATTTTTTCAAAGGATATACATAGAATACACAACAAAGGAACATTGCGCCTGTACTAAACCATTGGAAACCATCTTGAAGAGGGGGAATCTTTTCCGTTTTCGAAAGGAAAATGGTGAAAATACACATTAACAAGCTGAATTCCCCGTCAAATATTATAAAAGCCTGCGGTGATAGCTCGCTAACACTTTATTTTTTTTTTTTTTTTTTTTTTTTAATCTTGGTCCCTATTAAACGGTTGAAAAATGTTAAGAGACTTCTTATTTTAAAATGTTTCAGAGATGACTACGAGGTATCATGCAAGGAGTTAGATGACATTGCCCACTGTGCTCAATCACTACCAGGAGTATTGGGATGTAGAATGACTGGTGGTGGGTTTGGTGGATGTGCGATTGCCCTGGTAAGTCCACTAAATTTAAGAAGAGGAAGAAAAAAAAAGTCATTGGATGCCTAAAGCCACGGACATATTTGCCAAGAGAACATGAACTCAGCCTACGATTAATAACATATTACTTATTATCAGCTCCCATGGCGTAGTGGTCACTGCGCTCGCCTTGCACGCCGGAGACGCTGGGTTCAATTCCTGGCGGGGTCAAACATTTGTATCATGTAGGTAAATGATTGAATCCGTGACTGGCTGTTGCGGGGCCCACTCAGCCTCAAGAGCCTGACTTGGAGACTTAAAGCAGAGAGTAGACCAGCTTAGTCTGGCTGGGGGACTAAACTTACATAGAGGATACCTGTCTGAAATTTCCATTGAGTGCGAAGGGCATCCACTCGTAAAACAAAAACATTTTGTAGCCAAAACCAAATGACAGCCCAAAGCAATCACCCCAGGGCTGATTGAGAGGCTGACGAAAAACGCCGACCCCGTCTGAACACGGGAAAAGGCGAAGAAGAAGAACCAATGAAATATCGTATAAGACCTTGTTCAGACTGCGAGAGTAAAGTGACTTTTTACTCCTATGCAGGTAGTATAAACAAGGTATATTCTATCAATTAACATACCGGGTGTTCTATTTGTTTCAGGTACACACTGATCATGTGAACGACATCATAGCTAAAGTGAAGGCCCATTGTGTTAGCAACCCCACCCCTACTTTCTTCGTATCTGATGCTTACCAGGGCGCTACCCACGTATCTTTGGAAGATTGGCCCCAATATCATTATTAAGGCCCCCTCTGCACTTACTGGGGGCCCTGATAAGTTCCCGTTTTTTAGTTTTTGATTTTGAGGGCTGCCTGGAAGAGACTGATGAGGAACGCCGACCCTATTTAAATAGGAAAAGGCTTGAAAGAAGAAAAATTGACTGGGCGGATGCATGCTTTTCTTTACCATCCTATATTGGTTAGTGTGGTGGAGTTGGATCTGGAGGTTACTGGTTTGAGTCCAGTTCAAGTCATTAAATTTAACGAAGAGTAATTAATCGAGGGAGGACAATTATGTGTGACAACTTATTTCATAATTTGACTTTTTTACATTTATTATAATAATAATAGTGCTAATTTATACTGCTCACATAGGACTGTAAAGTCCCTTTACTCCAGCAGTAGGCTACTACTATTATTGTGGTCAAATTCTCAAATTATATTGAGGATAAAATTCCATACCTCGGCTGGGATTGAACCCACGCCCTCCTGTTTACCAGGGTAGCGCCTTGACCACTACACCACCGAGGTAGGTAGCGCCTTGACCACTACACCACCGAGGTAGGTATTCCATACCTCGGCTGGGATTGAACCCACGCCCTCCTGTTTACCAGGCGAGCGCCTTGACCACTACACCACCGAGGTAGGAATTCCATACCTCGGCTGGGATTGAACCCACGCCCTCCTGTTTACCAGGCGAGCGCGTTGACCACTACACCACCGAGGTAGGTATTATGAACAAAATAGGGAACTGCCTTTCAGTTAGTCTTAATTATTTACGTACTAATGTTGTTACTTGTAACCTTTGAAAAATTTACTGTTAATAAAATGTGCCACCGATTTAGTTTTTTATTGAAGTTAGTTATCATAGATATGCTTTTGTTTCATTTCTAGGCTAGAATCTAAGTCTCTTGAAAACCTTTGAAAAGAACACAAAATTTACTAAAAGATAAGATTTTGTCGTCGTTGCTGTTGTTGTTGTTTTGTTTTGTTGTTGGTGTGTTGTTGTTGTTTGTTTTGTTGTTCGTGTTGTTTTTGGAGGAAAATTCGGCGCGGCGATAGAAAGAAACAGGTGGACAGGGTTTCATAGTAACGTAGGAAATTGACGGATTCTCCCTTTGTATCGTTAATATCTCCGTGAATAATGGTTTCTTAGAAAATTCAAGATAATGGAATTAAAGAGGGCAAAAGGGGGTACTTTTCTATCAGGAGAAATTCAATGGGTTTCAGTGGAAACTTGAAGAAAAATCGAGTTGAAAAAATGGTAGTTTTTAAAGAGATACAAAAAAATCTTTTTCTCAAGCTTTTGGTTGTGTTTGAGGGAGGGTTTTACCAAAACAGGGAATCTTATCTTTTAGTAAATTTTGTGTTCTTTTCAATGGTGCAATCAGTTTTTTATTATCTTTATTGGTTCAAGAGATAAAGGCGTTTTAAGGGGACAAGGTATGAAAAATGTTGAAAAACAGAAAATCCTTCATAACTCCGCCCCTGTTGAAAATCGGATCTGTCCAGATAGCTTTTTCTGGTAGCCCTTTAGGTCCTACATCAACCCTCAAGCGTTGTACAGTCGTTCGCGGGACACCCTGTATAGTAGAGCTATTTAGTTGGATAGGCAGATATCTGAATCTTACTATCCTCTGAATGCACCAATACAGACGTGGATTAACGAAAACTAGGCAACCTCCGTGACCGAGTGGGTATCACACTAGGCTTGCACGCAGGAGGCCCGGGTTCGATTCCCGGCGGAGCCGAGGTTTTTTTCGGCTCTGCGCTTGGAGTTCGGGGTGCACTCAGCCTCGTGAGGACAGTTGAGTAGCTACTTTAATCGAGTAGCGACCAGTGGCGACATTACCAGTGTGAAAAGATTATTGAAATGTGGAAATTGATTGCAAAAGAGGCACTTAGTAATGTTGAGATATCCACAAAAGTCTTCTTGTGAGATTAGATTAAAAATTGGGATGTTGGCAAAGTGGAAGGAAAAGAAGAAACTTCAATGTACCTAACTAAGTATGTATAAGTATTAGAAGTTACCAATAAAGAGGTGATCTCGTGAGGACATTTGAGGAGCTGGTTTCAAACCAGCTTCCTAATTTTGCGCCAGCTTCACGGAACTTGGAAAGTCACCCATCCCTGCTCGCCGTTGCTTAGTTTCAGTGTCCTCCGCATCTTCGTCACTGATTTGTACAAGTTCAAGATATCAAGGATCAATGAAAGTTTTACGAATTTCAAATATCACAACAAAATAAAAAAATATCTGGTGTGTACAGTACACGACTTTCATTACCCATCGTACTTTTCTAAGCTGGTACCTGTTCTAAGCTGACCGTCTAAATAAAGCAAAGCACTACTTATGCTTCTACTTTTCTAAACGATTTTTTTTTAAGAGGTTTGACAGAGGGAACTGTAATTACTGCTATGGCTTTTTTTTTAAGAGGTTTGACAGAGGGAACTGTAACTCTAGGGTCTTATCGTCCCGAAATCGGAGAGAGAAGGAAGACAGGATAGGAGAAAGCCAGCCGTTCCGAGAACGAACATTATCCCATCAGGATAAAATCCGCCCCGGGCGGGAATCGAACCCGCGGCCTAGTGCTTACAAGGCAGACGCACTACCAACTAAGCTAACTAGGCTGGCGAAAAATAAAGCAAAGCACTACTTATGCTTCTACTTTTCTAAACGAATCGCGGCAGAGTCGAATTTTTTCGGCCAATTTAGTTAGCTTGGAGGGTAGCGCGCCTGTCTTGTAAGTAAGTAAGTAAGTCGTAGGTTTGATCCCCGCCCGGGGAGAACTTTATCCTAAACAAATATAGGTAAGGTTCGTTCTCGGAACGACCGGCTTTCTCCTATCCTGTCCTCTCTTCGCTTTCGGGACGATAAGACCTTAGAAGTTACCGTCCCCCCAATTCAAACCTCTAAAGGAAAGACTTTTTTTTTAAGAGGTTTACTAGAGGGAACTGTAACTTCTGAGGTCTTATCGTCCCGAAAGCGAAGAGAGAAGGAAGACAGGATAAGAGAAAGCTAGCCGTTCAGAGAACGAACCTTATCCGTTCAGGATAAAATCCGCCCCGGGCGGGAATCGACCGCGAGGACTTACAAGGAAGACGGGCTACCCTTCAAGCTAACTAGGCTGGCGTTTTTCTTCCTGTTTTCTATTCACATCGCGATCATTCCATCCTGATTCAAAATGGCGGCGCTTCAAAGTCATGCCTCTTACGCCGCGCTGCAAGAAAGGACGGACGGGTCAAACGCTAGTTTCTAAAAAGCAGAGACCACAGAAAGTAAAGTCGCAAGAGATTTAAAACTTTTGTGAAAGTTCTTATAGTGGTCCGTGACTGTGAACTGCATCAACTCCAGGTACCAGGTCTACAGCTATAGGTAGATACAGTAGAACCTCGATTATATCAACCTCGATTATATCAACTCCAAAAATCGGGGTTTTCCCCTGTCTTTCAAGGAAATCCTACTCTATCAGAGGAACAGATCATCGAAAGTGTTCAAATAATCAGACTAATGACGAAGAGAGGTAGGACTTTATTGTTAAAACGAGGTTCCAACAGTACTGAACTGAGAACTGATCAAAGCCAGCCTCGTGAGTTTTTGCTTGTAAGCTCCAAGTCAGGGGTTCTGTTCGAACTTTATCTAAAACCGACCAGAACAGATACATACGTATTGTAAGGTTCGTTCTCGGAACTGGTGCCTTTCTCCTACCCTATCTATAGTTGGTACAGTTACCTCTGTCAAATCTCTTAAAAAACAAAAAAAAAAAATCTATAACGTAGTAATTGTGAGAACGCTGCTTTGTCTTTTGATGAATCATCAATCTCAAAAATTTTCAACCTAAAACAGTCAGACTATAGCACAGAAAGGTACCTAAGTACTTACTTCACAGTTGGATATATTTAAGTTCGAGTTTACTGAATAGGTAAGGAAGGAAGGTACCTACCTACATTTTGGGCAATGTACAATAGAACTAGGTATGTAGATTATAGGTAGGTACATATCTACAGGTACCTATAGAATAGATTCAATAGGTATACCTTCTTTAGATCTATTTAGATCAGGCCAAGATAGACGCATAGATAAAGAGCCTGGGTAGGTACCTATATACCTAGTCCTTCCTAAACTATACCATACAGACTGGGTAATAAATTCGGATACGTCTAGAAATAAATTGAATAGGTAGGTATTTAGATTAATTTTATTTGAAAGAGAGAGAAAGAGAGAGAGAGAGAGAGAGAGAAAGAGAGAGAGAGAGGGAGGGAGATGATTCATAGAGGGAACTCTACTAAGGAGGACAGGAAAGCAAGCCGCTTGTTCCCTGGATCACTGCGTGGTTTAGGAAGAAGAGGGTGAAATCCGCGTCACTAAAGACCTTAGCAGTTTTATGTATCACAGTACCAGTGTGGTGTGATGGGTGTGTGATGGATGTGTGGTGTGATGGGTGTGTGGTGTGATGGGTGTGTGATGCGTGTGCGTGGATATGGGTGTGTGTGTGTGTGTGTGTGTGTGTGTGTGTGTGTGTGTGTGTGTGTGTGTGTGTTTGTGTGTGTGTTTGTGTGTGTGTGTGTGTGTGTGTGTGATGGATGTGTGGTGTGTGTGATGGGTTTGTGGGTGTGGGTGTGGTGGTGGTGGCGGTGGTGGTGTGTGTGTGGTGGTCCCGTACAAAGGACGGGTCAACCACTAGTAATAACTAAATAGTGAATATCTAATAATTGTGAATAATAATAATAGTGAATACCTAATGTACCTACCTAAATAGTGAATACCTAATGTACCTAAATAGTGAATATTTTTGGACTCATTACCATTACAGGTACCTACGCCCGCAATTAGGTCAGTAAGCCTTGGAGTGGTAACACTTTGGAGTGGTAACACTTTGGAGTGGTAACACTTTGGAGTGGTAACACTTTGGAGTGGTAACACTTTGGAGTGATAACACTTTGGAGTGGTAACACTTTGGAGTGGTAACACTTTGGAGTGGTAACACTTTGGAGTGGTAACACTTTGGAGTGGTAACACTTTGGAGTGTTAACACTTTGGAGTGGTAACACTTTGGAGTGGTAACACTTTGTTTATTCAGTAGATTCTGCTTAACGCCTTCGACTCGTTTAGGATGTGTGTTTTGACTTTTCGGTATTGGTTGATCACATCAAACCCAGATTTCGTTTAATTTTGTTACCTATGTCTTTCAGCCATGAGCTATCCATTTTGTCTTCTTCTCCTCCTTCTTCTTTTTCTTTTCATTTTGCCCCTCAGTGTTGAACTCCCACCTGGGTGGGTACAATGTTGCCTGATGTTCTTGCACATTTTGTTCGTCCATTTTCAGGCAGCAACATGTCCTGTATTTCGGCAACCTCGAATTTCTTTCCATCTTTCCAAACCATACACCCAACACTTAAACCACCAGAGTGCCAATTGTTATAAACCAGGTGCTCCCGCATTTGATACCATCTGTAACGCTTTGGACGTTTCTAGGTTGAGAGAGGTTTTCTGTCCGGTTTTTGCCAGAGGCACAACACCTTTCTTCAACAACAGAAAAAAAAAATATCGATTTCGGACTGATACCAACGAAGAATTCAGAACAAATAAGACTTGGCCGAGAGGTGAACCAGTATTTTGCATCATTATCACAGATATACAAACCTGCCCGTGACCCAAAGAAAGTTTCGAACCAAGAAGCCGTGACTGTGGTCACGTTTCATGTTTTGTTGAGCGGAGTGGTTGGGCGGAAGGGCTCCTTCTGGATTTTAATGACCGATCTTACCAGTGAGATTTACACTCGTATTTATGAACAAGAATGATCGTTCTTAGATCAGTCTCAAGTCAAAATTGACCAATCAAATGCCTTGAGACTAGGTATGCTTAGCACGAACTTAAGAGCCAGCATTTTGTTCATAAATATGGGTGTTAAGGTAGAAACACACTATTATCACGTCACGTGAGCTCAAGGAGAGTCAGAAAGATGTGGTTCAAAGTTCTCCCATAATATTGTAGGTGATTTCGTTCATGATAGACATACTGACCTCACGTCACATGAGCCGTGATGGTAGTGTGTTTCTACCTTTAAACACAGTATAGTGGGTCTGATTGCAGAGTAGTGGGTCACACGAATGGGTCACATGGCTCAGGATGGGTCAAGCGTGAATTTGAACGCTGGCCTGAGCCTGAGATGCGTAGTCCCCGGGTGGTAATTGAACTTCTGTATAAAATGTTAAAATGCGATCAGAGAGAAGGAAGACAGGATAGGAGAAAGCCAGCCGTTCCGAGAACGAACATTATCCCATCAGGATAAAATCTGCCCCTGGCGGGAATCGAACCCGCGGCCTAGCGCTTACAAGGCAGACGCACTACCAACTAAGCTAACTAGGCTGGCTAAATGAAAGAACAAACTACAAAATCAGTTCTAACTTTTAACCCAATGAGTTTTCCTTTGTTTAGCTGTATTTTTTTTTCTTTCTTGACCATAAATCTTTAAACGGTTTTCACTGAAAACAACTAGGTAGACAAGTTGAACACATTTTTACCATCCCAAAAAACAGGGTACCCCATTCCGATCTTAGAAACATCTATACCATCCTGTACCTATACAGGCAGAACTCTGTCAGTGTCCACCCAGTATATAAGCCGCGCTTACAAGGCAGACGCACTACCAACTAAGCTAACTAGGCTGGCTGTAGAGAGGTGAAGATGAGTTGTTGATGAGTAGGTACGATAGGTATTAGGAAGGTAGGAAAACTAAGGTAGGTACCTACCTACATACCTACATAGGTACCTACCTACCTACATACCTACATAGGTAGGTATGTAGGTAGGTAGGTATGGAGGTAGGTATGTAGGTAGGTATGTAGGTAGGTACCTACTCGCCAGCCTGGTTAGTTTGGAGGGTAGCGCGTCAGCCTTGTAAACGCTAGGTCACGGGTTCGATTCCCGCCCAGGGCAGATTTTTTCTTGGGAGGATATGGTTCGTTCTCGCGGCTGGCTTTTTCCTATCCTGTCTTTCTTCTCTCCTCACTTTCCGATAAGACCTTGGCAGTTACAGTTCCCTCTATCAAACCTAGAAAAAAAACCTACCTAGCTACTCTTCCTCGGTGGTGTAGTGGTCAAGGTGCTCGCCTGGTAAACAGGAGGGCGTGGGTTCAATTCCAGCCGAGGTATGGAGTTTTATTGTTTTATCCTCAATATAATTTGAGAATTTGACCACAGTAACAGTACATAGTAGCCTACTGCTGGAGTAAAGGTACTTTTCAGTCCTATGCGAGCAGTATAAATAAGCACTATTATTATTAGGTACCTACTCTCTGTAGATAAGATTGAAGAGGTAGGTAGGTATAGAATAGGTACAGGTAGATCCTAAAATATTATTTAGGTTTTTAAGTACCTACCTACCGAAAACTTTATAGGTTTAAGTACCTACCTACAAAGTTTTTGTCTAGTGATTTAGGTGAGTAGGACGACGAGACAAGCAAATTTCTTGTCTCGTCTACCTAGAAACTTTGGCGTTTCAAAGTTTACGAAACGAGAAATGGATTTATTTTTGTCTCGCCTTGTGGAAAACTTGCCGATTCACAGATCGTGTAAACCCGACCTTGTGCATAACTTTTCTTCTCTGTGCAAAGTTCATGTGCATAATTTTTCTTCTCTGTGCACAGGTCATGTGCATAATTTTTTCTCTGTGTAAGGTGAATCCCGCGAAATATTCAAAAAAGTAAACACATGGGGAAAATTTGCAAAAAGCTTTTTTTGAGTTCCGAATGTTCCGATTTTTAAAAATTTAAAAGCTAGCTCTTTCCAAGAAAAAGAAAAAATAGCTAATAGCATTATGCTTTGTACCTGAAATACCTGTTCCTTGCAAAATCAACACCTGAGACAGTGAGGAGTGAGGTAAGAATTGTGTTCTTAATATACTGAGACATACTTCATCAATGAAGTAGAACTACAGGTCTAGCCTTCACCTTTTACACAGAATCTCTTATCAGTCAACTGTTGTTTCTTTATCTTGCCTCGACACAAGAACACGAGGTATCGAGTTGTACAGTCAAACGTGGATTAGAGAAGAGAGTCTAGTAACAGCCTGTTCATGCTCACACTGCACGATTTTTTCTTTGTCCAAAGTTACCATTTTCCGAATTTTTCTGTCTTGTAAGCTCTAGGTAGTGGGTTCGATTCCCACCCGGGGCTAATTTTATCCTAAACAGATAAGGCTCGTTCTCTGGATTTCCCCTATCCTGTATTCCGTCTCTCTTCGCCTTTAGTGCGCTAGTAGTTCAGGTTTCTGCCTCTCTCTTGCTCTCTCTCTCCCTCTCTTTCTCTCTCTCTCTCTCTTTCGCCTAAAACAGTGCATACTCTTATCGAGATTTTTTGGGAAAAATAAATCGATTTCTCTCCTGGTTCCCCTCACATCCCGGTTCGACCGTACCAAGCCACCGCATGGTATTTACTTTTACATTTCTCCTGAAATTCGAACCAAGTACCTCCGTGATTCCAGGCCACTTTCCTTCTCTACCTCTTCACCCAGTCAGTTCAGAGCAGACCGGCATTTGCCGTTTGGACGTCGACCAGGCAACATCGAAGATTTCTTTGACTTTCGAAATTTTCAATTTTTTTCGACGGTTTTCTCGTGCGGAATCATGGAATTGGAATACTTTCTCTATTTGCACTTGCGGACTTGACGACCATTTTCCCGTCAAAGGTTGACCAAAATTTTTTCTTCTTCGTATTTTATACCCTTTATTTAACCCATATTTATTTATTATTTTTAATATTTATTTAATTAAACTATTTATTTATATATTATAATCATTTGTTTATTTATTTTTTAAATCAATTTACTGTCTACATTCTAATTTTTTGACGTCAATTTAATTTATTTTACAATTTTTATCAAATTAACTCTCGTTTTTATACTCACAAATAATACATATCTACCTACATACTAAATTAGTGTATATTTTTCATTTAAAATCATTTACAAGCCAGTCACTACATCACAAAAAAATAGAAAGTCTCTTCGTGTTTTTTTATTAAAGTTTACTGAAAGTTTTTTCTTGTGCTAACAATTTCGTGCTGTCTTGATTGTGCTATCAGTTTAATAAATCCAGTGATTGTAAATTTTCACAACTTTTTGAATGAAAAGTTCGTCCAATACACAGGAGATTAATCAAGGTGAGTTTGGTTTATTTCTAGGGCCAAATTTACCCCAACTGACCTGACCTGTACAATAACAGGTCAGATTTTTTTTTTTTTTAGATTTTTAGATGTTTGACAGGGGGGACTGTAACTGTTTAGGTCTTATCGTCCCGAAATCGAAGAGAGAAGGTAGACAGGATAGAAGAAAGCCAGCCGTTCCGAGAACAAACAATATCTAAGTAGGGATGAGTTTTGTATGAGGAACATCCACTACAACATTAACTTCAGGTTTTTCTAGATGACCGATATCTTTGGTCACAGGGTTAGAGGGTTACTAATATCACACCACTATTAGAGTTGAAAATTTCTTGAAGTGGTTCTTGAGCTTATCGGCTCATGTTGGGAACTCCTGGTTGAAGGCTTGAGCTACGAGAAAGCGAACTATCCGCCACGAAATGGGCTTCGTCCGCCGCTGAAGACCTTTTGTTAATTATTCAGAAGCCACGACAATGAAAAGGAAAGCTCCTTTTTGTGTTTAACCTAACCCTATAATAACACAGGCCACTGCTCATTTGTGAAAGTTTACCGACCTTTTCTCCGACCGCCTCCAACTTACGCCGTGGTGGTTCGCCTACTGTTTGGTTGGGTAACTTAAATCCTTCGCCCCTCTGTGTCCACGCCTCTCGCAGGTTTTAAAGCCCCACCCCCTCTTTCGGTTACAGCCCTCCCCTCCCGGCTTGTCGACCCGACGCGTCTCGTCTGCAATGCCTGACGGTTCGCCAACCTCGGTGACGGATCTGAACAACAATGGCGGCTCCACCAAGTGCTCCAACACGGCCTGCTACGGCTCTAGCTCCTCCTCCATCAACACCGCGAGCACCAATCACAGCTCGTCTGGCATGACCACGCCCCCTAGACGGGTCCAGGTGACGGCGAAGATTCTGTTCGGCTCGGTGTCGGCCATTACGACCATAGGTACATAGGTACTGATTTTCTCTAATCACGATCGAATAAACTACGGGCTGAAAAATTCCCGGAGGGACGGACCCAGCTTGTTTCCTATCCTGCCATCCTATTCGCTTTCGGGACGATAAGACCTTGGCAGTTACGGTTCCCTCTATCAAACATCTTCAAAAAAGCTTCAATCAGTTTATATTAATTTTTCCAGTCGGATAATTGTTACAACAGTGTGTAATAGCTGTATTTAGCCTACTCTACAATGATGATGAGGTTTTCCGTGTGATATTAGTCAGCGGTTTCTATCTACACCGATCACTCTACCTCCATCAGAATATCTGTGCCAATTTTTGACACAGTAATGCGTTCGTAACTAATTGCTAGGTCCTGCCGAAATATTTTTCGGCAGTGTAAAATGTGCTGGTAATGATTTGGTACCTCATAAATTGGCTAACCGACGGACATACCACATGATGAGGTTTTCCGTGTGATATTAGTCAGCGGTTTCTATCTACACCGATCACTCTACCTCCATCAGAATATCTGTGCCAATTTTTGGCACAGTAATGCGTTCGTAACTAATTGCTAGGTCCTGCCGAAATATTTTTCGGCAGTGTAAAATATGCTGGTAATGATACCACATAATTTGCCTAACCGACGGACATACCACGTTGTTGGGTTCTGGTTAACGGATGTAATTTGGAAAGAACAGTTCTGTAGAGACTCTGAAGTTAAGAATAGATGGGTATGGTTTGTAAGAGAACGGGTGATTGAGGTGTACCCGGTTTTGGGTTGTGATATTATTGTTATGCTGGAGTTTACCAACTCGGGATTGAGATGAAACTAGGATTTCCCTATGCCTACCTACTTAATACACAAATCAATCTCGGATTGAACTCAATCCTGAGACAATCCCCCTCCAAAATGGTAACACTTTGGAGTGGTAACACTTTGGAGTGTGGTTTTGGGTTGTGATATTATTGTTATGCTGGAGTTTACCAACTCGGGATTGAGATGAAACTAGGATTTCCCTATGCCTACCTACCTACTTAATATAGACCTACCTATTTAACAGACCACACACAAAAAGCCCAAACTGAGGCTTAGGTGTAGGGGCTAGTCAGCCCCAAAGGACGGGTTGAGCTTCTACTTATCTAATAGACAAATCAATCTCGGATTGAACTCAATCCTGAGACAATCCCCCTCCAAAGTAGTAACACTTAAGAGTGGTAACACTTTGGAGTGGTAAAACTTTGGAGTGTTAACACTTTCGACTTTCGAGTGGTAACACTTTGGAGTGGTAACACTTTGGAGTGGTAACACTTTGGAGTGGTAACACTTTGTTTATTCAGTCTACCTCCATCAGAATATCTGTGCCAATTTTTGGCACAGTAATGCGTTCGTAACTAATTGCTAGGTCCTGCCGAAATATTTTTCGGCTGTGTAAAATGTGCTGGTAATGATTTGGTACCTCATAAATTGGCTAACCGACGGACATACTACGTTGGGTTCTGGTTAACGGATGTAATTTGGAAAGAACAGTTCTGTAGTGAGTAGAGACTCTGAAGTTAAGAATAGATGGGTATGGTTTGTAAGAGAACGGGTGATTGAGGTTTACCCGGTTATGGGTTGTGAATAAATGGATGGGTGACTTAAACCTTATATTGGGAATAAAGGGAGAACGGGCTCTAGTCTTGATTTTAAATCATTACAATGATAAAATCCGCCCCGGGCGGGAATCGACCGCGAGGACTTACAAGGCAGACAGGCTATACCCATCAAGCTAACTAGGCTGGCGTTTTTCTTCCTGTTTTCTATTCACATCGATCATTCCATCCTGATTCAAAATGGCGGCGCTTCAAAGTCATGCCTCTTACGCCGCGCTACAAGAAAGGACGGACGGGTCAAACGCTAGTTTCTAAAAAGCGGAGACCACAGAAAGTAAAGTCGCAAGAGATTTAAAACTTTTGTGAAAGTTCTTATAGTGGTCCGTGACTGTGAACTGCATCAACTCCAGGTACCAGGTCTACAGCTATAGGTAGGTACAGTAGAACCTCGATTATTTCAACTCCAAAAATCGGGGTTTTTCCTATCTTTCAAGGAAATCCTACTCTATCAGAGGAAGAGATCATCGAAAGTGTTCAAAAAATGAGACTAATGACGAAGAAAACAATATCGAAGATGTGTTTTTTGTTTGTTTCTTAGTTTGTTTGTTTCTTAGTTTGTTTTTTTCTTAGTTTGTTTTAAACTATAGTATAGCTCGCTATACTGTAGTAGGTAATAGAAAGTAATAAAAAGGTATTTCTTCCCTATTTTGTTCTTTTGTACCACCAAAATTTGGCCCTATTTTCATTGTTTTATACGGAATTTATATAGTTATCAACTTTTATACAGAACCGCGATAATATCAACTACCCTCGGTCCCAATTAGTTGATATAATCGAGGTTCTACTGTATATCAGTCCAGGTTCCAGGTCTACAGCTTTGGTAATAGGTATATCAGTTCTTAAAAAAAAAAAAAAAAAAAAAAAAAAAAAAAAAAATGACGAAGAAAACAATATCGAAGATGTGTGTTTTGTTTGTTTCTTAGTTTGTTTTATTTCAATTGAAAAATAAAAGGGTATTTCTTCCCTATTTTGTTCTTTTGTACCACCAAAATTTGGCCCTATTTTCATTGTTTTATACGGTATTTATATAGGTAGGTATCAACTTTTATACCTACAGAACCGCGATAATATCAACTACTCTCGGTCCCAATTAGTTGATATAATCGAGGTTCTACTGTATATCAGTCCAGGTACCAGGTCTACAGCTTTGGTATATCTGATATCAGTTCATCACGAAAGCTATCAGGTGAATCACCCGAACAACTTTGGCGAGCTTTATACAGGATGTCAACAATGAGAGCTTCAAATATACAGGGTTGACAAATAGTTGACTTTAAAAAAGCTCACAAAGTCAACCTAGTAAGCTTGGTTGTTAGCGAGTCTGATGCATTATGTAAGCGCTAGGCCGCGGGTCCGATTACCGCCCGGTGCGGATTTCATCCTGATGTGATAATGTTCGTTCTCGGAACGGCTGGCTTTCTCCTATCCTGTCTTCCTTCGTTCTTCGATTTCGGGAGGATAAGACCATAGCAGTTACAGTTCCCCCTAACAAATCCCTGCAAAAGGAAAAAAGAAAAAAAAAACATACCTATATCTCTATCTTTTTAAGAAATAGGCCCCAGGGGCCCCCTTCCTCCTACGCTATTCAAGGCCCTGATATCAATAGGTAGGTAAGTATAAGTACATAGCTTGAATAAAAAAGCGAAAGAATTGAACAAAAAAAAAAATGGTAGGTACCCAATGAGTTTAAAATGGGTTCTGGTACCAAGTTAGTAGGTCAAACGTTTTAGGTGATGCTGTGGTACTCAACAGTCCAATCTCTTCGGAGTAAGAGCACCAGAATTGTTAACTTGGAAGGTAGCGCGCTAGCGCGTCTGCCTTGGTGCCTTGTAAGCGCTAAAACGCGGGTTCGATTTCCGCCCAGGTCGAATTTTATCCTAAACAAATGAGGTTCATTCTCTCCTTCTAAGTTTGATTTCGGGATGAAGAGACCTTATGGCTGGGGGTCGGGACCACAAAGTCAGTTTAAACCCCGTTTATCTTTTGGCTTGAGCATTATATGATTGATGGTTGATTTCAAACAAATTCAAATATTTCAGTCAATCGGATGACTTAATTCAAGAGTTTAACTTAAACAGACTTTAAACTAATTTTGTGGACCCGGCCATTAGCAGTTAAACCACTTTAGAGAATTAAAAATATTATCCACGATTAATTTTTATTTCAAGTTTCATTTGAAACCTCGCCTGAAGCCATCTGATCGGTTGGATACTAGAGAGGTGTTGGATTGCGAGAGATTTGATTGGACGACCGATGGAAGTGTCTCCCAATGAACAGTCTGGGAGGGAATAGGCCCCGCCCATTTGTTCGCTTGATTCGAGAGATTTGATTGGTTGAAGAAATTCAAGTGGTTGGATACGTTCGCTTGGTTGTGAAGATTTGATTCTGCCGATGAACGGAGACTTTCCCAAGGACCAAGATGGGAGAAATTAGTTCCCGCCCACCACATATTCGTTTGTTTGGAGAGATTTGATTGGTTAGAGAGGTTTCCTTGGTTGGAGACATTTGATTGGTTCGCTGAAGGTAGAGTTCCCCAATGAACATTCTGGGAAGATATTGGCCCCGCCTTCCACGCGTTCGGTTGCATGGCGAGATTTGATTGGTTAGAAAAGTTTGAAGGCGGGGACGAAGGGACAACCTCTCCCCACGTTGGGGTGAGAGGTTGGGGGGGTATATCCTCCCAGTCCATTGGTTCTGGAATATCTTCCCATTCCATAGGAGTCTCGGGTGGTTTCCACCAATCCATGTCGAGATAGAACTCTCTTGTGACGAGACTAAACAGTCTTGTGACCAGACTAAACCGTCGATGTCGAGAAGTCGAGACCAATATGCGGAATTATCAACGTTTTTCGTGCAATTTTACAAGCAAAAATTATCGAAGTTATAGATTTCTACGACCTATTTCTTTGGATTTTGAGTTGAATAAAATACATACCTAATATAAAATATAGAAAGCCTATGCAAAATTAGGCCTATGCTATGATGGCCTATACAAAAATCATAATGTCTAAAATAGCTATTAGATTGATTATCTATTAGAAAATTTTGACTCTATATATGGATACCTACCTAAATATTTTGGGATATTTGGGTTGATCGTTTATGCTCCAGCAGTGAGGTACTATAGGTACCTACTAAGTACCTCGTGGTACCTACTAAGCTATAAGTACCTCGTGGTACCTACTAAGTACCACGGTGTTCGATGCTCGATGCCTACTTCACTCTGTGTTTAGCCTAAGCCATGCCTATACAGAGCATGTGTCACCTCAGCGTAAAATACGTATATAAATGGTACTTCGGTACCCTATAATAGTCAATACCAAGTTATAGTCATTCAGGTTTCTACCTCTCTCTCTCTCTCTCTCTCTCCTCTCTCTCTCTCTCGCACTCTCTCTCTCTCGCACTGTGTCTCTCTCTCTATCTCCCTCTCGCACTGTGTCTTAATCACAGCTCGTCTGGCATGACCACGCCCCCTAGACGGGTCCAGGTGACGGCGAAGATTCTGTTCGGCTCGGTGTCGGCCATTACGACCATGAAGCATAATGAGAAGCTGCAAAGGAAGAGATCGCAGTAGCGAACGGCGGACCCAGGATCCTGTACGGGATTTGCGGGAAGTGATGTACATAGATTTCAAAAATGGGTAAGTACCAACATATCTATGTTGTGTTTAATAATTCGGTTAAGTCGAAATTACATTGAAATGACTATAAAAGTTTTACACGAAATTTCGTAAGTGTGTTTGCTTTCACATTACTAAGAGCTGTGAACCAACAGCCACTGGAAAAAAAAACTAGATTGGAAAAATGTTCTGTTTTTGTATTTTGTTCACTCTCGAGGCTGTCGACTATCTGTGAACGCTAGCTATTCATCTAAAAGGTCTGTTTAAAATGACTCTTGGTTCTTCAAACAGGCGCCCAAAGTTTGTTCCTGTCCGTCCTGAGACTTGGTCATTGGCTAATTCATTCCATTGGATCGAAGTTTCTTGTCCTAGACTAGAATGCAAAGGTTGAGACTGTGTATGAACATTAAGAATAGCTGAATTATTGCTCTCTGGAGTGTATTGTAGACGCACCCTAACAGCTTATTGCTCAGGTCTTGCTAGTTGCTGAACTACATTGTACGTTTATCTGACCTTTATTCTGCTGTACTTTCTTTGTATACAACAGTTACTAAGGTATTAGGTGATTGAGACTTCTTCTGGATCTTGACTTTCTTCATAAAAGATAGGTAGATGATGGAGAAGATCAATAAATAACCTCCTCCCAAAAGTACAGAAAATCCCAAATTCTCCCTATAGCTCACTTTAATATAGAGGTTCCCCAATCCTTCCAACAATGTGAGATAGGTGCCTTTCCTATCTTATCATACGGATATTACCTCTGAATAGGAAAGAGTCAGGCATGTAAGTAATAATATTATCTCGGACACGAAAAGGTGTATTTTCCAGTGGTTAATTTCCTATAAGGAGGTTATACCTGAACTCTTGTGATTTTAATAAAATTGTGAAAAAACCATGCTATAGGTAAGTTTTGTCACAAATGTAGTTTCTCACTGCCAGCCGATTCCCTCATGGGGTGAACTTTATCCTAAGTAAGGTTCGCCGCTAAAAAGGCTGGATTCCGCCTATCCAATCCTCTCTTCCATTTGGGGACGATAAGACCTCCCTTGCTACAGTTCCATCTCTCATATCTATATCTCTTTAGGAAGACTCTTTCGAATAAATTGAGAAAGGCTCGTTAGTGTAAATGAAGAAAGTCTCTTTCAGATAAACGAAGAAAGAATCTTTCAAATAAATGATACCAAACACCCAACACTTAAACCACCAGAGTGCCAATTGTTATAAACCAGGTGCTCCCGCATTTGATACCATCTGTAACGCTTTGGACGTTTCTAGGTTGAGAGAGGTTTTCTGTCCGGTTTTTGCCAGAGGCACAACACCTTTCTTCAACAACAGAAAAAAAAAATATCGATTTCGGACTGATACCAACGAAGAATTCAGAACAAATAAGACTTGGCCGAGAGGTGAACCAGTATTTTGCATCACTTTATCACAGATATACAAACCTGCCCGTGACCACAAGAAAGTTCGAACCAAGAAGCCGTTGACTGTGGTCACGTTTTCCTCTCTCTCTCTCTCTCTCTCTCTCTCTCTCTCTCTCTCTCTCTCTCTCTCTCTCTTTCTTTCTTTCTTTCTTCCTTTCTTTTAAAGAGAAACATTTAGTTCACTGGAGCTCTTCTTCTTCTTCTTCTTCTTCTTCTTCTTCTTCTTCTTCTTCTTCTTCTTCTTCTTCTTCTTCTTCTTCTTCTTCCTCTTCTTCTTCTTTTCTCTCTTTTGTTCCTGTCATTCTGGACTGGTAAGACTTTCTTCATTTTCTTTCTTTGTTTGCTTTCTTTAGCTGTTATTGTTAGTTTATTTATTTCAGAGATTTATGATGTTACGAACTCTTGCGATGAATCATGCTAGTGGAGATGACAAATTCACCGACCAATAACTCCCTTTTGATATTGGTGGAGATGACAAATTCACCAAACGATAATGATATTTGATATTAGTGGATGTGACAAGTTCACCAAAAATCAATACCCACAACTTCCTTATAATATTAGTGGAGATGGCAAACTCACTAACAACGATAACACTCTAAAATCCAAGGTGCTAACCAAACTATACATACTTATGTATTGACTACTAGGGTTGTTCAATAAATGAAAGATTTTTTTTAAGGGGTTTTGACAGAGGGAACTGTAACTGCTATAATAAAGGTCCAGAGTGTGGCTGGGATTAAACACGTGCCCTCCTAACTTCCAGGCGAGGCGTCCTAACCACTGACAAGCAATTAATATATCTACCTACCTATATCTTCGGTTTAGGTTTGGATTAATCATATCAATATTGATTAAACTAAACCAAGGAATTCATTACCTTTCTTTACACTTCCTTGAATTACATGATACTGTTGGATAATATTAATACCTCACCTAAATATGTATGTGCTCTGAATTTCAAAAGTTTATCTTTAGAGGAATCCGATCTATGAAGGTGAGAAAAACCTACCGCATCGGTTCGCGTAAAGATACACAGGCGTGCTTACTATGGAACTTGGCGTAGCGCTCTGCCGTGCGCTCAGATCATGGGACCTTTCCTATTGATTTTAGTGGAGGGATCAAATGCACAAGAGTAGTTGGAACACTTTTTGATTGATATTTTTTACGTTGCTTCACAGCTAAGAGGAAGCACCAAGGAAGAAAGAAGATTGGTGAGGACGATAGGGAAAGTAGTTTATCAAAAGGAGAAGAAAAAAAAGAAGAATAAGAAAAAGAAATGGAAGAGGAAGAAGACTAAGAAGAGAAGATGAAGAAGAAATGGAAGAAGAAAGAAGGACTATAATGTAACCTCCATTTGGTTCGGAGCAAGGCGCCATGGATCAGATCAGCTGATTGCAGAGTAGTGGGTCACACGAATGGGTCACATGGCTCAGGATGGGTCAAGCGTGAATTTGAACGCTGGCCTGAGCCTGAGATGCGTAGTCCCCGGGTGGTAATTGAACTTCTGTATAAAATGTTAAAATGCGATCTTGTAGTTTTTAGTCCGTCCTTCCTTTATTATTACAATAGTAATAAAAAGGTATAAGGGACGGACTATTGTATTCGCTTCGGTGTCTGTCTGTCTGTCTGTCCCCATAGAAGGACTTATCCAAACATAGTCGACCTATATATCAAATTAAAGGCCTTTTTACGAGGATCACGAAAATGGTGGTGCAAATTTTGTCCTAAAGCCAAAAAACCAAAAAAACTGGTTTTTGCGGGATTTTTTCCACATTTTTTTCACACAAATGAGCTCTGATCTCGAAATTTGTCGCGATGACCTATGAACTCAAAGCGAGAAAGTTTTAGATAACATTTCAGTCGATCATTTAAGACCGGTTTTAGCGTTACCTATGTTAAGCTACGCCGAGGAAGGCCAATAAATGGATGGGTGACTTAAACATTTTATTGGGAATAAAGGGAGAACGGGCTCTAGTCTTGATTTTAAATCATTACGTGAAAGTAAAATCAAAAAATCAAATCAAGAATGATAATAAACTGAATATTAAACAAATTAGGTAGGTACATAGGTACTGATTTTCTCTAATCACGATCGAATAAACTACGGGCTGAAAAATTCCCGGAGGGACGGACCCAGCTTGTTTCCTATCCTGCCATCCTATTCGCTTTCGGGACGATAAGACCTTGGCAGTTACGGTTCCCTCTATCAAACATCTTCAAAAAAGCTTCAATCAGTTTATATTAATTTTTCCAGTCGGATAATTGTTACAACAGTGTGTAATAGCTGTATTTAGCCTACTCTACAATGATGATGAGGTTTTCCGTGTGATATTAGTCAGCGGTTTCTATCTACACCGATCACTCTACCTCCATCAGAATATCTGTGCCAATTTTTGGCACAGTAATGCGTTCGTAACTAATTGCTAGGTCCTGCCGAAATATTTTTCGGCTGTGTAAAATGTGCTGGTAATGATTTGGTACCTCATAAATTGGCTAACCGACGGACATACTACGTTGGGTTCTGGTTAACGGATGTAATTTGGAAAGAACAGTTCTGTAGTGAGTAGAGACTCTGAAGTTAAGAATAGATGGGTATGGTTTGTAAGAGAACGGGTGATTGAGGTTTACCCGGTTATGGGTTGTGATATTATTGTTATGCTGGAGTTTACCAACTCGGGATTGAGATGAAACTAGGATTTCCCTATGCCTACCTACCTAGGTACTTAATAGACCACACACAAAAAGCCCAAACTGAGGCTTAGGTGTAGGGGCTAGTCAGCCCCAAAGGACGGGTTGAGCTTCTACTTACTTAATAGACAAATCAATCTCGGATTGAACTCAATCCTGAGACAATCCCCTCCAAAGTGGTAACACTTTGGAGTGGTAACAGTTTGGAGTGGTAACACTTTGGAGTGGTAACACTTTGGAGTGGTAACACATTGGAGTGGTAACACTTTGGAGGGGTAACACTTTGGAGTGGTAACACTTTGGAGTGGTAACACTTTGGAGGGGTAACACTTTGGAGTGGTAACACTTTGGAGTGGTAACACTTTGTTTATTCAGTATAGATTCTGCTTAACGCCTTCGACCCGTTTAGGATGTGTTTTTGACTTTTCGGTATTTGTTGATCCCATCAAACCCAGATTTCGTTTAATTTTGTTACCTATGTCTTTCAGCCATGAGCTATCCATTTTGTCTTCTTCTCCTCCGCCTTCTTCTTCTTTTTCTTTTCATTTTGTCCCTCAGTGTTGAACTCCCACCTGGGTGGGTACAATGCTGCCTGTTCTTGCACATTTTGTTCGTCCATTTTCAGCAGCAACATGTCGTGAATTTCGACAACCTCGAATTTCTTTCCATCTTTCCAAACCATACAAAATGGCTCCATTGTCTCGCTCCAATTAATTCTCATTCTTCTTCTTCTTTTTTTCTTTTTCTTCTTCTGTTTTCTAGTTCCAAACCACTTTTTTTATTATTTGAGTCGATCTAATTATTCCGCTGGAGACCAAAAAACCAGATTTCATCTCTCTCTCTCTCTCTCTCTCTTTCATCATGCGTTTTTTAAACTTCTTGTTCTTGGTCCTGTTTCTTCTTCTTCTTCTTCTTCTTCTTCTTCTTCTTCTTCTTCTTCTTCTTCTTCTTCTTCTTCTGCTATAAGTAGTGCCAAGGTCGACTTGAAAGATTGGTTCTTGGCCTTCTTAGTTCATTCTCTTCATTATGTATTTCACGTGTTTCTAATTTCTATGGTAGATAGTATGGATTAGTATGGTATGAAAGTAGGTAGGCCAGGTACTTCTATTTCCTCACCGTAATTTAAATATACACCTACGTACCTAGACACTGTAGGTACATAAATATAGGTACACATACATATAGAGATTAGCTACTAATAGACAGTGGAAAGTGATAATGGAGAAGAAGAAGAATGAAAAGATTAAAGAGAGAAGAAAGAAAGAAAGAAAGCAGAAGAAGAAAAAAGAAAAGATTAAAGAAAGAAAGAAGCATACATAGAGATTAGCTACTAATAGACAGTGGAAAGTGATAATGGAGAAGAAGAAGAAAGAAAAGATTAAAGAGAGAAGAAAGAAAGAAAGCAGAAGAAGAAAGAAAAGATTAAAGAAAGAAAGAAAGAAAGAAGGAAGAAGAAGAAGAACAATGAGACCATTTCCATTTCCGTGGAATTTATAAATCATCTGATATTGCTGTTGTTCTAGCAGCTTCAGCTGTAGGCAGAATAAATCATCTGATCACACGTAATGCTCGATTGCACATTGCATGCGTCATTTTCTTCGCCTGGAAATCAGCTGAACAATCGATAAGAATAGGTACCAACCAAGAAAATTACCAAGAATAAGAATGGTGTCAGAAAAGTGGCCCGTCACTTTCTATTTCCTAACTTGGTATACTACCTCGATTGGTATAGGTACCTACCTACCTCCACGCGAAAATCTCGTCATTGGTAGAAAGTGAGAGAGGACATCGATTTAACGCTCTGGTTAGCTCCGGTGAAACTGGTTGTTAAAAACGTTTGCACCCGATACAGGAACCGGTTGTGACAGCATTGAGGTGGAAGATGAGGAAAAATTACGGAACGCGATTTTTTCCCTTCTCCTTTGTTTTCGCGTTGTCGTGATTGTCTTCTTCGTTTTCCTTGTGTTTGTCCGTTCGTCTGTCTTCTTCGTTTTCCTTGTGTTTGTCCGTTCGTCTGTCTTCTTCGTTTTCCTTGTGTTTGTCCGTCCGTCTGAATTCTTCGTTTTCCTTGTGTTTGTCCGTCCGTCTGTCTTCTTTTTATTTCTTTTAGGTACTTAAGTGGCAGAGTTCTCCTGAAGGAGCTCTTCCACCCAACCACTCAGAGGTGTGAACCTGTAAGATATTTTGCCCGTCAGTTGAACGCCTGCCCGGGCCAAAATTAATCCAAAACAGATAAAGTTCGTTCTTTTTTTTTTTTTTTTTTTTTTTTTTTTTCTCTTTCGTGATTGTCTTCTTCGTTTTCCTTGTGTTTGTCCGTCCGTCTGTCTTCTTCATTTTGTGTCTTTCTTTTTATTTCTTTTAGGTACTTAAGTGGCAGGGTTCTCTTGAAGGAGCTCTTCCACCCAACTACTCAGAGGTGTGAACCTGTAAGATATTTTGCCCGTCAGCTGAACACCTGCCCGGGCCGAAATTAATCCTAAACAGATCTCTTGCTAGTTGCTGAACTACATTGTACGTTTATCTGACCTTTATTCTGCTGTACTTTCTTTGTATACAACAGTTACTAAGGTATTAGGTGATTGAGACTTCTTCTGGATCTTGACTTTCTTCATAAAAGATAGGTAGATGATGGAGAAGATCAATAAATAACCTCCTCCCAAAAGTACAGAAAATCCCAAATTCTCCCTATAGCTCACTTTAATATAGAGGTTCCCCAATCCTTCCAACAATGTGAGATAGGTGCCTTTCCTATCTTATCATACGGATATTACCTCTGAATAGGAAAGAGTCAGGCATGTAAGTAATAATATTATCTCGGACACGAAAAGGTGTATTTTCCAGTGGTTAATTTCCTATAAGGAGGTTATACCTGAACTCTTGTGATTTTAATAAAATTGTGAAAAAACCATGCTATAGGTAAGTTTTGTCACAAATGTAGTTTCTCACTGCCAGCCGATTCCCTCATGGGGTGAACTTTATCCTAAGTAAGGTTCGCCGCTAAAAAGGCTGGATTCCGCCTATCCAATCCTCTCTTCCATTTGGGGACGATAAGACCTCCCTTGCTACAGTTCCATCTCTCATATCTATATCTCTTTAGGAAGACTCTTTCGAATAAATTGAGAAAGGCTCGTTAGTGTAAATGAAGAAAGTCTCTTTCAGATAAACGAAGAAAGAATCTTTCAAATAAATGATACCAAACACCCAACACTTAAACCACCAGAGTGCCAATTGTTATAAACCAGGTGCTCCCGCATTTGATACCATCTGTAACGCTTTGGACGTTTCTAGGTTGAGAGAGGTTTTCTGTCCGGTTTTTGCCAGAGGCACAACACCTTTCTTCAACAACAGAAAAAAAAAATATCGATTTCGGACTGATACCAACGAAGAATTCAGAACAAATAAGACTTGGCCGAGAGGTGAACCAGTATTTTGCATCATTATCACAGATATACAAACCTGCCCGTGACCCAAAGAAAGTTTCGAACCAAGAAGCCGTGACTGTGGTCACGTTTCATGTTTTGTTGAGCGGAGTGGTTGGGCGGAAGGGCTCCTTCTGGATTTTAATGAAACAGATCAAGTTCGTTCTCGGAACGCTGGCGCTGGCTTTCTCCTATCGTGTCCTCCCTTTCGAGACTATACCTGAGTCCTTCGTTGTTAGGTTGTTACAGTTCCTTATTATGGTAGGTGTATCACATTTAAATTTTGTGAAAAGTGCGACGCTCCCCTTACAGTAGAACACATCCTGTTGTTCTGCCAGAATATGCGATTCCGCCCGAGCTCATTCACCAACCTTTCCATGTCCGATATCCTCAAAGATGACCCTTCTTCTATTGACATCCTCATGCGTTTCTTGAAAAGAAACAATTTCCTCAAACTTCTTTAGACTCTCTGCAAATGGCCTTGTTGCTAAATTGTATCAAAAATAAATAAAATAACATTTAATTTTGTATGGCCTCAATCAGTTTGTTGTATTGTCCTAATTCGCCAAAAATCGAACAAACCGCATGGTCAGTGACTAAATACCGAATGATTAATTTGGGGGAAAAACAAAACCGATTTGCTCCATTTACCTAATAGTGATCTGCACTAATCTTCGGTTTTCACTCTTCATAACCTATTTAGGTAATTGCTATTCTTAACACTTCTTAGTTCTTCAACCGAATTAACCCAGTATCAATCAGTGGGAAATTATATTATAGGTTCCAATCAGGCTCGTAGCTAGGATTTAGGAGGGGGGGGGGGTCAAGAATCCAAACAGTGAGTTATTTGGGGTGATACCTACTTCAAAATTTAGGCAGATATTTACGAGTATTATGGAGGGTTTCACCAATGACTTAATCAGAGATTTCACTAATGGGAGAATTTTCAATGATCCAAAAAGGAGCTTTTAAAGATCCAATCAGGAGTTTTTAAAAACTCCTCCTTTTTGGGTAACTAGGAACTCATTTTTAGATCATTAAAAACTTCTTTTTAGATCATTAAAAATTCTCCCATAAGTGAAATCTCTCATTCAGTCATTGGTGAAATCCGCCATTAGTATCACTATAGTTTGGCTGGGGGACTTTAGGATATTAGCCTGAAAATTTCCTTTGCTAAAGCAGTAGCAAAGGTTGAGTGTGAACGGCATCCACTCGTAATTTTTTTGTAACCAAAACAGAATGTCGGCCCATTGGAATCACCCCAGGACTGATTGAGAGGCTGACGAAAAACGCCGACCCCGTCTGAACACGGGCAAAGGGCGAAGGAAGGATTTGTAGTATATTACTACATTTAGGGGTCCCTAAATGGGCCCCCCTAAATAGGGCTTACCAATCTATTAGATTTACTTACCTACCTGTTTTTCTTACCTAACCACTAACCATTGATTAAGAATCTGCAGAGGCGTTGCAGTAATTGTTTAATCAAGCGATGTTTTAATGATAGCTGAGAAATAGGATTACATCTAGGCTTCTAACATTAGGTTCAAATAGGCTTCTTATATTAGGTTCAAATAGGCTTCTGGTTAAATAGGTTTCTGGTAGGTTGTTAGGTATGGTTTGATGAAGAATTAGGTTGATTTCATCTTGAAGTTTGCTCAATCAATTTGTTTTGATTGATTAAAATGGGCGTATTGACAGACCGATAAATAAATTGGCAGATAAATCTGATGATATAAATGAAAAAAAATCGATCCTTTTTCTGACTTGCTGTGTTGATAGGTCTATTCTTAAATAATCTAGCCATTCAAGGTAGGTATGTATGTAGGTACCTACAATTCGCGTATCGTCTATTTCATGTACCTACGTTGATTTAGTTTGATAGAGACTTAAACGTCACTCTATAACTGATGCTAAGATCTTTTAGAACGGGTGTTACGTTACATTCAAAATGTAGAATCAAATCAAATTGATTGAATTGATTTCTCTGCCGATGACGTAAGAAATTAATTAGGTAGTTTGGATATTAATGCAATTATTTTTGTCCAAACGTTTCCTTTTACGCCTTTCTCGAGTGAAGGCGCATTAGCACATCATGTAGATTAGTAGGTGTTAATTAACGTTAAGAATGGAGATGATTGAAGATTGCATTTAGGTGAATGTGACACCTCCACTAATATCACCTGGAATTACCTCTAGGTGAATTTGTCATCTCCACTAACAGGTATCATAAGATAGTTGTTGATTTTAGGTGAACTTGTCGTCTCCACTATAAACCACTATAAAGGGTTTGATGGCAGAGATTGCCTTAGGCAATACCTAATCACGCCCTATTGTAATTTTGTCATTATTTATTACAATAAAGAGTTATATTATATTATTATATTATATTTATAAACCTTTAGGTGAATTTAACATCTCCATATTTAACATCATAAGGGAGTTGTGTGGTGAGATTGACATCTCCACTAATTTGATAAGGGAGTTTTTCTTCTTCTTCTTCTTCTTCTTCTTCTTCTTCTTCTTCTTCTTCTTCTTCTTCTTCTTCTTCTTCTTCTTCGCCTTTTCCTGTGTACAGACGGGGTGGGCGTTTTTCGTCAGCCTCTCAATCTCAATCAGTCTAGGGTGATTGCTTTGGGCTTACATTTGGTTTTAGCTACAAAATTTTTACGAGTGGTCCCTTATTAAACGATTAGATCAAACTTTATTTACAGAATAAATATTTACAAATGGTAACATAATGTACATATAAGTACAAAATAAAGTTTGATCAAGGGTGGGGTTAATGCCTATGGCATTCCCTTCGCACTCAACTTTTGCTATTTCTTTAGCTCAGCAAGGGTAAGGGTATTTATTTATACGTAGGTACTCGCATACGTTATCCACAGTTCATCATCATACATACGAAATTTATTTCCCTTTCTAAATTCAACTTTCACTACCACGATGAACCTGGGTTGCATTTACGACTTGGATCTTATCGATCATTAAATTTTATCGATATGGCGAGTATCGATTAATTATCAGGTGCCGTAGACGAATCAATTAGTTAGTACCGCTTTCATTAAACTCACGAGACATAATGAAACAACTGTAGTAAATTAACCTCAGTGGTGTAGTGGTTGGCATGACGGACTGCGGATGTGGAGGTTGGTGGTTCGGAGTCCAAGTCAACTTATTTACGGCATGACACGAAAGTCCTGGCAAACCCGTTGTAACTTTTGAACGACTTGGAATTTTGATTTTCCGAAGTTTTTGTTCATAAAATAAATTCTATTTAAATTTTAATTGTAAAATTCATAAAATTAAACGAGATACATGGTCAGAAAATGTCCGCCCTGGCCGGGATTCGAAGTCAGTGCTCTTGACCATTCAGCCAAAGAGACTAAAAGCTCAAAATAAGAGGTGAGGTGTGAGTTGGCTACCTACTACCTACCGATTTAAAGAAATAACAAGTATAGCTATCTAACCATCTAATACCAAACTATGTACCTCCGTATATCTAATATGGAGGTATCTACCTATACGAGATCTATGTATAGTACCTTCATATACATATATATTATATCTCAGATAGTCTCAGTGAAAGAGAAATGCACTGAGGAAGTTAATTACTATAGCCATAACATAATTACATATCTATACCTAGGTACTGGTAGTGATGTATAGTCAATACCTGAGAGTACATTGTCGTTTAAGAAAAGAAAAAATTCTTATCAACTTTTTGAGAACTTTTCAGGAGGGAAAAAACTGACTGAAGTTCAATTTCCATATCCGTTCAGGTCATGACTTTGTGAGAGACGGGGTGGAACCCGAAAATTTACCTCCCCCAGGGCCGGATTAGCCCCCCGCGGGGCCCCAGGACCTACCCCCTCCCTACTACTAGAAAAACACTTCTATATGCCTACCTAAACTAACCTTGAAATAGGGTAGGGGGCGCCGGCGCTGGTTTTTTTTTTTTTTTTTTTTTTTGTAACCCATAATATCTAGTGTAAGTCCTCAAAGCGTGGGGCCCGTGGCAGTCTGCCATTCTGCCTTATGGGTAATCCGGCCCTGACCTCCCCGGTACATCACCGTTTTTGGACGCTTGCCCCCCCTCCTCGATAACAACCTGTATACGGCCCTGATACCTACCGACTTCCATAAGTCATCAAGTAGTCAGTTATAGGTACCTACTGAACATCGGGGAAATTCTCTTTCTTATTCGAAGATGATGCGATTGATTCGACTCTCTCTTCTTACAGACGCTACCTATATGTATATCTATCTACATATCTATGTATATCTATCTACCTAGGTATATATAAGTAGTGAAAATAGTCAGTCGGTCCAGTAGGTAGGTAGACAAGAAATAATCAATTTAGAATCACACCGAATATCCATCAACAATTCAATAGAGATATACGCATCAATTTAATATTATATGTATACCTCCGTGTAGGTATTCTTCCTATTTTAACTTCTTCTTCTTCTTCTTCTTCTTCTTCTTCTTCTTCTTCTTCTTCTTCGCCTTTTCCCATGTTCAGATGGGGTCGGCGTTTGTCGTCGGCCTCTCAATCAGGTTTAGAGTGATCGCTTTGAGGCCAACTGGTTTTGGCTAAACAAAATTTTCCAAGCGGGATGCCCTTCGCACTCAACCTTCGCTATTGATATAGCGTGAGGAAATTTGGGCTAGTCTTCTCCCTGTTTATAGTCCCCTAGCTAGACGCTGATCTACTCTCTGTATATAGTCCCTCCAGTCAGACTGATTCTTCCTAATTTAACACAGTATATTTATTAAGCTGATGTGTCCACACATAGTCGACGCCGTCGATCGACCGTCGACTGAAACCGTACACTGCCTGGACAACATATGTACATAGATTCACCTCGTCGATTGAACATCGATCGATCGACGCGGTGTCGACTATGTTTGGACACAGATGTCTTCCTACTTATACCTAACATACGTAGGTACCTTAACCTACCTCGGTGGTGTAGAGGTCAAAACGCTCGCTTGGTAAATCGGAGGGCGCGGGTTCGCTCCCAGGCGAGGTATGGAATTTTATCCTCAATATTTTGTCATCAATTTGCTATAGATTACTTACCTACCTAGATATCTAGAAGTTAAACACCCTGGTTAACTTAACCATCGAGCTGTGAAACCGAGCGTAATTTACCGTCGTTATGCTCAATAGCTATGCTCATTGCTCACTAACCTATGCTCAATAGATAATAATGCTTAACACGGAGATAATTGGTTCAATTTGGTCCACGGATAATTAGGTCCTCAGAAGTAATCTGATGGTGACATCTAGGGGGAAATCTGTGCCAGATTTTGTCACCGGTATATAGGATGTTGCCAAATCTTCTGGTTAGGATGTTGCCAAATGTTCTGCTTAATCAACCCTTATATTGTCGCGGTAACAAACAGTCAAACAGAGGTGTTCATTTTCCTCAGAATTTCCTTTGAAAAATTTTAGCGTCAAGAATTGACTGGCAAACAGAATTTTTTCTTCGGTAAAATTCGAACAAAGAAATAGCCAGCCTAGTTAGCTTAGTTGGTAGCGCGTCTGCCTTGTAAGCGCTAAGCCGCGGGTTCGATTCCCGCCCGGGGCGGATTTTATCCTGATGGCATAATGTTCGTTCTCGGAACAGCTGGCTTTCTCCTATCCTGTATTCCTTCTCTCTTCGTTTTCGTTAAGATCTCAGCAGTTAATACAGTTCCCTCTTTGTTTGTTTGGGTAATCGATTTTAAATGCCGAAAAACCATGAAACTCTATTTCGTGTCCGGATGGCTCGCGGCACTTCGCATTTACCTCTTGACGTCCGCGCTCGCCTACATGTTTGATAGGTACAAAACCTATCACCCTAATGAAGAGAGAGTAGGTAGGTACTAGTACATAGGTAGGTACCTATGTAAATAAGCTGTATTACCTACTCAGTACTCTTCATGCTTAAGATTTTGGACACAATTTACGTACATTAGGTAGGTAGGTATACCTAGGTAATAAAAAACACGGAAGTGGCTTGGTCCATTGGTCAGCCATCTATCATCGTCTTATCCATACCTATTGTGTAGGTAACACCTATCTATAATAGGTAACACGGTATTACCTATAGGTAATGTCTACACAGTAATGGTTTTTAGATTAGCATAAAAAGTGTACCAGAACATAATACGCGAATAGCTCTTACCTCATTGTTTACCTCAGAGGTGTGACATGGTTCTCTAAGGATAGAATCTCAAGGAGCGTCCCACTATGATTGACACCTCCTGAAAAATGTCCACGCTTTGAACTTTTTTTTTTCTCTCTCTCTCCAAAATCTTTTGATCGTACCTAGGTATTAGGTACCTTACACAATCATTAGTAATGTCATTATCATTACTAATGAATAATGATGGAATTCCGGATTTTCTGATTTTTCATCATCATTACTTGGAAATAATGACATTACTAATGATTGTGTAAGGTACCTTACGCATGATCATTAGTAATGCCATTATTAATGATGGAATTCCGGATTTTCTGATTTTTCATCATCATTAGTTGGAAATAATGACATTACTAATGATTGTGTAATAGGTACCTTACAATCCTTACATGATCATTAGTAATGTCATTACTAATGATGGAATTCGGGATTTTCTGACTTTTCATCATCATTACTTGGAAATAATGACATCACTAATGATTGTGTAAGGTACCTATTAGGTACGTTTTGGATTCCAGTTTTCCAATCGACGTCGGTCCACAGATTACAAAATTACGAGAGGTCGAGAGTACTTTGAAGGTATAGGGGTATATAGCGTCACTTTTAACAACTCAGGTCTTCTCGTGACGGGGGGGTTCAACCCACCATTCGGCGACTAGCTACCCGTCTCCTCAATTTAACCTCACCCAGCCTGAGCGGAGCTCGGAACCCAGCAGCACGCGATTCCCCACCCTACGGCAGTGGTAACGTTTGTACAAATAAAAACTACTTATTACTTATTGTAGACAATACCTAACTGCATATGTTACTGGAAACTACACTTGGAACAACCACATACCACTGACGGACGGATAGAAGACCTATTTTGACCAATCGGCCTAGAGCTGTGTCCACACATATAGTCGACAGCCGTCGATCGATGTAGATGGACTATGTGTGGACACAGCCAGTGGCGTAGCGTCCATGTAGGGCGTGTATGGCGGCCTTACACTCGAAATTTCACTCAAATACCCTTAAATATTGACTTCAAATAATTAATGGCTGTTAAAGCTGTTTCACACAGCTTAACAGCCGAGCCATCTTGACATAAATATACCTACCTACCTTTGGACACAACTTGGACTTTTTGGACAGAAAAATTCTACACCCAACTTCCTAACGGACTGAGATTTTTACCATCTTAGGAAATCTGCTGACTTTTGACATTGAAGGAAAATGGTAAGTTATCTCTCTCTCTTTTTCTTCCTCTTCCTCTTTCCAAATGCCAAATGGCAATTTTTCTTCTTCTTCTTCTCCTCCCCTTTCTACAATTCTACTTCTTCTCTACACCCAACTTCCTAACGGACTGAGATTTTTACCATCTTAGGAAATCTGCTGACTTTTGACATTGAAGGAAAATGGTAAGTTATCCCTCTCTCTTTTTCTTCCTTTCTTTCTCTTCCTCTTTCCAAATGCCAAATGGCGACAATTTTTCTTCTTCTTCTTCTTCTTCTTCTCCTCCCCTTTCTACAATTCTACTTCTTCTCTTCTTCTTCTTCTTCTTCTTCTTCTTCTTCTTCTTCTTCTTCTTCTTCTTCTTCTCTTTATTAACTAGATGTTACATGGTGTCAGTTGTGGGGTTGTGGTCCAGGGGGCATGGGTTATGGCGCAGGCACAGGTGCAGGGGGCTAGAATTTCATCGAGGACAGTTCGGCTATTGGGATGGAGCCCATGACGATGGGAACTTTCACCACGAGGTCCTTGTGAACACCGCTCACCTTAGCAGTCACGCTTAGTTTGAACTCTTGTAGGATAATGTGGCAGTTGTTGAGATTGACATAGGGGAACAGAGGTACCACGAGTTGATGGTTCCAATGTTCGTCTGAGTTGATGACAACACCACCTAACTGTTCAGACACCAAGTCTGTGGGGTTGTGGTCCAGGGGGCATGGGTTATGGCGCAGGCACAGGTGCAGGGGGCTAGAATTTCATCGAGGACAGTTCGGCTATTGGGACGGAGCCCATGACGATGGGAACTTTCACCACCAGGTCCTTGTGAACACCGCTCACCTTAGCAGTCACGCTTAGTTTGAACTCTTGTAGGATAATGTGACAGTTGTTGAGATTGACATAGGGGAACACAGGTATCACGAGTTGATGGTTCCAATGTTCGTCTGAGTTGATGACAACACCACCTAAGTGTTCAGACACCAAGTCTAACTTATCATTTTTCTCACTAGAGTCCGGCTCTGTCACTTTCCATGTCATGTACTTAGTGAGTTTTATAACAACATCATCCACAGCAATGTTGCTCCCATTCTCAACATCAATACTGATGGGTATGGTTTGACCAGGTACAAAGCCGGAGAATGGTGCAGATACGGACAACGTTAGGGGGCCTGATTGACGCCACAGAAAGCGGAAGGTCTTGCTCACATTCTGGTTGATCGGTTCCTTGGCCCTCATATCCGTGTTCAAATCATACAGGGTATGGTTTGACCAGGTACAAAGCCGGAGAATGGTGCAGATACGGACAACGTTAGGGGGCCTGATTGACGCCACAGAAAGCGGAAGTTCTTGCTCACATTCTGGTTGATCGGTTCCTTGGCCCTCATATCCGTGTTCAAATCATACGGGGTGACCACAGAGAACACGGCCTCGGTAGTTTTATCGAACTTCCACGGGCGATCCAGCCTAGCGGTGACCTTGTATCGGACACGCCCATGTTCTCCGTCAAATGAAGAGGGGATGGTGGGAGGCAAGGTGTAGGAGAATGGATACACGTGAGAACCCTGGGGGATCTCCATCTCCGCTCCGCCCCCGAACAAATTATATTTAAACCTTAAGTATTCTTCTCTCCCCACGAACGTGACCTGCCATATCTCGTCCTCCGCCCCGGGCGTACGGTTGAATATCGCATCGGCCGTACGGTTGACTATCGGATCGGTCGGATAAGGTTCGTTCTCGCAACGGCTGGTTTTCTCCTATCCAGTCTTTCTTCTCTCTTCGATTTCGGTACGATAAGATCTCAGTAGTTACAATTCCCTCTTTGTTCGTCTTTGTTTGTTTGGGTAATCGATTTTCAATCCCGGAAAACCATGAAACTGTATTTCGTGTCCGGATGGCTCGGCACTTCGCATTTACCTCTTGACGTTCGCGCTCGCCTACAGGCTTGATAGGTACAAAACCTATCACCCTAATGAAGAGAGAGTAAGTACTACTACATAGGTAAGTACCTATGTAAATAAGCTGTATTACCTACTCAGTAGGTACTCTTCATGCTTAAGATTTCGGACACAATTTACGTACATTAGGTAGGTATACCTAGGTAATAAAAAACACGGAAGTATAACTTGGTCCATTGGTCTGCCATCTATCATCGTCTTATCCATACCTATTGTGTAGGTAACACCTATCTATAATAGGTAACACGGTATTACCTATAGGTAATGTCTACACAGTAATGGTTTTTAGATTAGCATAAAAAGTGTACCAGAACATAATACGCGAATAGCTCTTACCTCATTGTTTACCTCAGAGGTGTGACATGGTTCTCTAAGGATAGAATCTCAAGGAGCGTCCCACTATGATTGACATCTCCTGAAAAATGTCCACGCTTTAAACTTTTTTTTTTCTCTCTCCATAATCTTTTGATCGTACCTAGGTATTATAGGTATTAGGTACCTTACACAATCATTAGTAATGTCATTATTCCGGATTATTGGAATTCCGGATTTTCTGATTTTTCATCATCATTACTTGGAAACAATGACATTACTAATGATTGTGTAAGGTACCTATTGGGTACGTTTTGGATTCCAGTCTTCCAAACGACGTCGGTCCACAGATTTTAAGGTGCGCGGTAGCGCTCCGCCCCGACAAGTCAAGAAACTTTGACCGCGCTACTAGAGATATTACAAAATTACGAGAGGTTGAGAGTACTTTGAAGGTATAGGACTATAGGGGTATAGCGTCACTTTTAACAACTCAGGTCTTCTCGTGACGCGGGGTTTAACCCACCATTCGGCGACAAGCTACCCGTCTCCTCCATTTAACCTCACCTAGCCTGAGCGGAGCTGGGAACCCCGCAGCACGCGATTCCCCACCCTACGGCATTAGTAGTAACGGTTAGTATTATAAAGTATAGTAACCCTCCTCCACTGATAATTGGCACAATTTACATAATCTATACTTACCTACCTAAATCTCGTGTACACCAGGTATAGGTACCAACCTCATACTATACCTAGGTACTCTTTGCCACACTGAGAGATACCTACCTTAATTCTTCTAAGTGCAACACCAGATACGAGATACCTACCTCACAGAGGCTTTACCTATAAGTAGCTATACTTTGCCACATTACACCGAGAGATACCCTGTACCTAATTAGCCCTCATATCCGTGAGGTACCCACCTCATATACTATACCTAGGTACTCTTTGCCACACTGAGAGATACCTACCTTAATTCATCTAAGTGCAACACCAGATACGAGATACCTACCTTACAGAGGCTTTACCTATATAGCTATACTTTGCCACATTACACCGAGAGATACAAGATGGGCATGCTACGACACAGGCCACAAGCGTCTAATGTAGCAGTTGTTCCATTGCTACGAAATAAAAACGGCGGTGGAACACTCATAAAAAAAAAAAAAGTAGTAACGGTTAGTATTATAAAGTATAGTAACCCTCCTGCACTGATAATTGGCACAATTTACATAATCTACTTACCTAGGTACCTAAATCTCGTGTACACCAGGTAGGTACCCACCTCATACTATACCTAGGTACTCTTTGCCACACTGAGAGATACCTACCTTAAAGTGCAACACCAGATACGAGATACCTACCTCACAGAGGCTTTACCTATAGCTATACTTTGCCACATTACACCGAGAGATAGGTACCTATGTAATTCATCTAAGTGCAACACCGCGAATTTGCATCTCACTAAGTAGGTATCTTACATCACTCTGTGGATGTCAATCTCCGGTGAAAACCTAGTCAATCATGTCCAAAACAACTCGAGTTAGAACAACCAAAGAGTTAGTGAGAGCAGAAATGGATAACACTATAAGTATTCAATAATAGATAATATTTCATCTAAGTGCAACACCGCGAATTTGCATCTCACTAAGTAGGTATCTTACATCACTCTGTGGATGTCAATCTCCGGTGAAAACCTATTCAATCATGTCCAAAACAACTCGAGTTAGAACAAGCAAAGAGTTAGTGAGAGCAGAAATGGATAACACTATTATAAGTATTCAATAATAGATAATACTGTGGTAAAGTCAATCATCAATCATGTGAATAAACAACCCGATTACATGACAATTAACAATGGTGAGATCTTTGTATGAATCACATGGTTGTCGCATAATAGGTAATAGGTACCTATAGGTTTGGTTTTTCAGGCGACAGGCGACTAATCAATCATGTGAATAAACAACCCGATTACATGACAATTAACAATGGTGAGATCTTTGTATGAATCACATGGTTGTCGCATAATAGGTAGGTACCTATAGGTTTGGTTTTTCAGGCGACAGGCGACTACGAGCTACTAAAAGTGAAAAGTCGCGTATCTACGCTTCCAGTGTAAGACAAACCTAACCACAGAGGTTTTAGCAGTGCGCACACTCATACGTCCTACGTCCCAAATATGGTTCGCTAGGTCGCGGGTTCGATTCCCGCCCAGCGCGGATTTTATCCCAAACAAATATGTATTTTTCGGAACGGCTGACTTTCTCCTATCCCGTCTTCCTTCTCTTTTGACTTTCAGGACAACAAGACCTTAGCAGTTAAGGTTCCCTCCATCAAACCTCAAATAGTTTTCTTGTTTTACCGAAGGTTTTCACAAAATTTATTTTCGGTCCCAACTAATTCCCTCTTCTTTCTCTCTGTTTCAGCTGTGTTGGAACCAGAATTTCAAATCGACAGTTTTCCCGATCAAAATTTTCTCCAGTTCGAGACTCGAACCCGCGACCTCTGGAGCAGAAAACTCGAGACGAATTTGAAATGAAAGTGTTGGTTGTTTTTACAACTTTGTTAATGTTAATTTGTATTTGTGAGTATGTTTTCTATACTACTTTGGTTGTTTATTGAATATCAGGGCTGATTTTATAAGATGGGGCTGTTTGGGCAGATACTTGAGAGAGCGCGAAGACATTGAAGCGATCAAACAGCTAAGAAAATCATACATGTATGTGCAATTGTGCATAAGCCGCCATTTTCTTATACCAAATAGCAAAGGTTGAGTGCGAAGGGCATCGCCTCGTAAAATTTTGTAGCCAAAACCAAATGTCAGCCCAAAAGCGATCACCTTAGAGTTGATTGAGGAGTGACGAAAAACGCCGACCCCGTCTGTATACGGGAAAAGGCGAAGAAAAAGAAGAAAGAATACCTATAGGCTATACTGGTTTCTCCCTCTATTTTTCACATGAGGAGAGTTTCAAATTCTCAGTTATTTTTGTTCAAATCAAATTAATTAAGAAGTTTTCAGCAATTCAGTGTAATACAAAGTGAAGTTTATTAGTCAAACTCCAAGTGAAATGCAATAACCATCGCAAAAATCAAGCCGATTGTAAGTAATTTTAGTAATAATTGACTAATTTGTAGCAAAAAATTGTAGATTGACAACAGGGAAAATCCGTTGAATCATTTAAAATTTTCGATGAAAACTAACAATAAATCCCATAATCAAGGGAAAAATCCCACATTGGTGTGCGTTCATAAGATCTTAAATTTCCAATTAGAAAATCCCCAAAATATCCCTCGTATCCCACAAATCGAGGCATACTATCGACCATCTCAGAAATTTCCCTCGAAAAAAGGGAAAAATTGTGAACGACTGGGAGTTTCTCTGATTTGACTGGGATTTACATACCTCAGTGCACTGAACTTGCAGCATTTTTGAGAAAATATTCGAGAAATACACCGTCCATAAACACCTTTTGGCTGCGGTGCGTTCTAGGTTGTCTCTTCTTTTCCTTTATTAACTAGATGTTGCACTCGATCTCCAAGCATCTTATCTTATCGTATCGACCTCCAATGTATAGGTAGGTACTTAAACTCTACGTAGATATTTACAAGTTCGTGATAAGTCGGGGAGACGTATTTACAAGTTCGTGATAAGTCAGGGAGACGTATTTACAAGTTCGTGATAAGTCAGGGAGACGTATTTACAAGTTCGTGATAAGTCGGGGAGACGTATTTACAAGTTCGTGATAAGACGGGGAGACGTATTTACAAGTTCGTGATAAGACGGGGAGACGTATTTACAAGTTCGTGACAAGTCGGGGAGACGTATTTACAAGTTCGTGACAAGTCGGGGAGTTCATTGGCTTCTCGTAGTGAAAGTATCAACATCTACCTAGGTACTTAATAAGTACCTACTAACTTGAATATTAACACCTTCGCTTCTTCCTTCCCTAAACTTGGTAACACTTTTTACTTTCCTTATCTTATATTTCTTTTTCGACGAAGTTTGATAGAAGGATCGTTGTGTAAAGTGAAGAGAGAAGACAGGATAGGAGAAAGCCAGCCGTTCCGAGTTAAGCCTTTTAGGATGCGCTCCGCGCGGCAATCAAACCCGCGACCTAACGCTTATACTAGGCTGGAGATTTAAAAGAATTTGACTGCCTTGAATTCCGAGGTATGGAAGGATAGGTAAAAGCCAGCGGTTTTGTCAGGGTGGATAGAAAGTATAGAAACACTGAAGTTCGGCTCTGTTGAGTGTGGTGTGTGTCTGGATGGGTGACCAATTTTGCCGGTATCGGCATTGAATCGCGAGTTTTTATATGGTTAGATCTTTCTTGCTATTTTTTCTCTTGGCTAACATGCCAGAATAAAAGAAGCCGGTTTATTAAAATGCATCCAAATTTTAAATATTTCAATCAGGCCAAAATATAAAATAATCTTTCTTGCTATTTTTTCTCTTGGCTAACATGCCAGAATAAAAGAAGCCGGTTTATTAAAATGCATCCAAATTTTAAATATTTCAACCAGGCCAAAATTTCAATTATTTTTTTCCTGCAAAGATTTCATTTCTAAAATGAGAAAAAAATCAAAATTCAA
Organism: Diaphorina citri; assembly: GCF_000475195.1. NCBI lineage: Eukaryota > Metazoa > Arthropoda > Insecta > Hemiptera > Psyllidae > Diaphorina > Diaphorina citri. The sequence goes on along the minus strand of NW_007377905.1, from coordinate 233,564 downwards.
ACTCGAAATTTAGACAGAATAGATATGACACACATTAACAGCTCAAAATTGACATAACTCTTGGTGAATTCAGGTATCTTCAGTTACGAAGAAGATTGAAGGATTTTGGTTATGGACCTACCAGCCGAAAACCAAATGAAGACGCGTCTCTAATGCCCTATGCAAAAGAAGACCCAGCACTCTCATCCCAGCTAACATAAACGAATGAATACAATGCCCGGACGGTCACCCATCCAGTGATTGAACACTCAACTTTAGCAAATAATCATCATTAATAGCCAATAATCATCATTGAACTTTGAAGAATAGCCAGAGATTGTAGTTCAACACTCTAATTTCGACATTTTTAAATTGGTTTTGTGTTACGAAAGCTCAAATTTCTTCCTTGGATTTTAATCTGGTCCGATCACAGACAGGTGTAATTAGTCCAAGGAAAGTTAATTATCAAGGTATTAAACCACAATGAAAGAATTCCATATTGAGTTTGATAGCCCTTCCAGTACATACTACGCCGGTCAAATTGTATCGGGCAGAGTCATCCTGAATCTTCACGACAAACCTAAGAAAGTGAAGGCGCTAGTGATTGAGTTTCTCGGGGAGGCTAAGAACGAATGGACCGATACGATAGTCAATAATCCTATGACCGATACGATAGTCAACCGTACGGCCGATGCGATATTCAACCGTACGCCCGGGGAGGAGGACGAGATATGGCAGGTCACGTTCGTGGGGAGAGAAGAATACGTTCCAGGTACTTCTATTTCCTCACCGTAATTTAAATATACACCTACGTACCTAGACACTGTAGGTACATAAATATAGGTACACATACTCTCAAAGCGTGGGGCCCGTGGCAGTCTGCCATTCTGCCTTATGGGTAATCCGGCCCTGACCTCCCCGGTACATCACCGTTTTTGGACGCTTGCCCCCCCTCCTCGATAACAACCTGTATACGGCCCTGATACCTACCGACTTCCATAAGTCATCAAGTAGTCAGTTATAGGTACCTACTGAACATCGGGGAAATTCTCTTTCTTATTCGAAGATGATGCGATTGATTCGACTCTCTCTTCTTACAGACGCTACCTATATGTATATCTATCTACATATCTATGTATATCTATCTACCTAGGTATATATAAGTAGTGAAAATAGTCAGTCGGTCCAGTAGGTAGGTAGACAAGAAATAATCAATTTAGAATCACACCGAATATCCATCAACAATTCAATAGAGATATACGCATCAATTTAATATTATATGTATACCTCCGTGTAGGTATTCTTCCTATTTTAACTTCTTCTTCTTCTTCTTCTTCTTCTTCTTCTTCTTCTTCTTCTTCTTCGCCTTTTCCCATGTTCAGATGGGGTCGGCGTTTGTCGTCGGCCTCTCAATCAGGTTTAGAGTGATCGCTTTGAGGCCAACTGGTTTTGGCTAAACAAAATTTTCCATAACAGGTCACGTCGCGCGACAAATGTTGCAAGTGAAAACAGGTCACGTCGCGCGACAGAGGTCGCGTTGGTGAAAATCCACCTTAACGCCATTGGCGCCCAATCACTCTTCCGCCCAGCCAGACCCGTTGGTTCTGAAGAGGCCATCAGGTTCTGTCGATGAAGAAAGAAATTAGAAATGGGTACAAAGTGAAAGGAGAGTTGAAAGTGAAAGTCCTTCTAGAGGCACTCGATGCAGATGCTCGTGAGGAATATAGGCACTTCTTTAGGTTCTACTTCAAGAAGGTAGAAGGTAACTTAAAAAATGATGGACTTTTTTCTGTGGGTTATGGCTCTGTCTGGTTGAATAAAAAGTCGATTCCTGTGTAAAAAGTTGTGAAAAATCCAAAACGGAGGTCATTGACTCCGAAAAAAGTAAATTTAAAAGGTCAAAAATTCAATATTTATTTGCCGTTCTAATGAAAAAAGTTCAAAGAGTCGTGACTTAGAAACGTCACCCAAGTAAGCGCAACTGCTGAACTCTGAACTGCTCTATTGAGGTGTTTTGAAGTTTAAAAGGATAGAAATTTTCGTTTGAAAAGTATAGGGGTTTGATTATCGAAAGCGAATCTTAAGGTGCGTTTTCACCAACGCGACCTCTGTCGCGCGACGTGACCTGTTTTCACTTGCAACATTTATCTCGTGACAATAGAGGATATCAAGGCATTTGCAGCAATGCCAGCTTAAGTAGTCTTCTGCAGATTATGACGATGGGTCAGCTCCCTGGTTAGGGGTCACCTGTGCTCGCGTTGCACGCGCGGGAGACCCGGGTTCGATTCCCGGCGGGGTCAAGAAATTTGTATCATGCAAATGATTGATCCCGTGACTGGCTGTTGTGGGGCCCACTCAGCGGACCCGGGTTCGATTCCCTGCGGGGTCAAGAAATTTGTATCATGCAAATGATTGATCCCGTGACTGGCTGTTGCGGGGCCCACTCAGCCTCGTGAGGACAGCTATGACATGTAAATGCGCATAGCGACCGGTGCCAGCATGGTAGGTAAACATTGGTTGTTAGGATTATTGAGATATACATGCAAATGATTGCTCCCGTGACTGGCTGTTGCGGGGCCCACTCAGCCTCGTGAGGAAAATGAGTAGCTATGACATGTAAGCAAATGATTGATTCCGTGACTGGCTGTTGCGGGGCCCACTCAGCCTCGTGAGGAAAATGAGTAGCTATGACATGTAAATGTTGATTGATCCCGTGACTGGCTGTTGCGGGGCCCACTCAGCCTCGTGAGGAAAATGAGTAGCTATGACATGTAAATGCGCTGATCCCGTGACTGGCTGTTGCGGGGCCCACTCAGCCTCGTGAGGAAAATGAGTAGCTATGACATGTAAATGCGCATAGCAGTGCCAGCATGGTAGGTAAACATTGGTTGTTAGGATTATTGAGATATGTATTGGGAAAAATCCTACAATGCTGCAGTGGGCACCAAAGTTGTGACATAATAACACAAAGAAATTGCATTTATGTACATTTACATTTATCTCGTGACATCGGCGACATTCCTTTCTTTTAGAAAAGCTCCTTTTTAGTCCGTCCTTCCTTTATTATTACAATAGTCATAAAAAGAAGGTACCTACCTACAATTCGCGTATCGTCTATTTCATGTACCTACGTTGATTTAGTTTGATAGAGACTTAAACGTCACTCTATAACTGCTAAGATCTTTTAGAAGGGTGTTACGTTACATTCAAAATGTAGAATCAAATCAAATTGATTGAATTGATTTCTCTGCCGATGACGTAAGAAATTAATTTGGATATTAATGCAATTATTTTTGTCCAAACGTTTCCCTTTACGCCTTTCTCGAGTGAAGGAGCATGAGCACATCATGGAGATTAGTAGGTGTTAATTAACGTTAAGAATGGAGATTATTGGAGATTATACTTGAGGTGCTTTTGACATCTCCACCAATATCATCTGGATATATGTAGGTATCTCTAGGACCTAGGTGAATTTGTTAATTCCACTAATAGGTATCTTAAGGTAGTTGATTTTTGGTAAATTTGACATCTCCACTATAAACCTTTAGGTGAATTTAACATCTCCACTACCATCATAAGGGAGTTGTTGTGTGGTGAGATTGACATCTCCACTACCATCATAAGGGAGTTGCCGTGTGGTGAGATTGACATCTCCACTAACTTGATAAGGGAGTTCTTCTTCTTCTTCTTCTCCTTCTTCTTCTTCTTCTTCTTCTTCTTCTTCTTCTTCTTCTTCTCCTTCTTCTTCTTCCTCGCCTTTTCCTGTGTACAGACGGGGTGGGCGTTTTTCGTCAGTCTCTCAATCAGTCTAGGGTGATTGCTTTGGGCTTACATTTGGTTTTAGCTACAAAATTTTTACGAGTGGTCCCTTCGCACTCAACCTTTGCTATTTCTTTAGCTCAGCAAGGGTAAGGGTATTTATTTACGTACTCGCATACGTTATCCACAGTTCATCATGCATACGAAATTTATTTCCCTTTCTAAATTCAACTTTCACTACCAAGATGAACCTGGGTTGCATTTACGACTTGGATCTTATCGATCATTAAATTTTATCGATATGGCGCGTATCGATTAATTATCAGGTGCCGGTAGACGAATCAATTAGTTATTACCGCTTTCATTAAACTCACGAGACATAATGAAACAGCTGTAGTAAATTAACCTCAGTGGTGTGGTGGTTGGCATGACGGACTGCGGATGTGGAGGTTGGTGGTTCGGAGTCCAAGTCAATTTATTTACGGCATGACACAAAAGTGCCACCAAACTTTTGAACGACTTGGAATTTTGATTTTCCGAAGTTTTTGTTCATAAAATAAATTCTATTTAAATTACAAAATTCATAAAATTAAACGAGAGATACATGGTCAGAAAATGTCCGCCCTCGCCGGGATTCCAACCCAGCAACTTCAGGTTGAGTCAGTGCTCTTGACCATTCAGCCAAAGAGACTAAAAGCTCAAAATAAGAGGTGAGGTGTGAGTTGGCTACCTACCGATTTAAAGAAATAACAAGTATAGCTATCTAGCCATCTAATACCAAACTATATGTACCTCCGTATATCTAATATGGAGGTATCTACCTATACGAGATCTATGTATAGTACCTTCATGTACATATATTATATCTGAGATAGTCTCAGTGAAAGAGAAATGCACTGAGGAAGTTAATTACTATAGCTATAACATAATTACATACATATCTATACCTAGGTACTGGTAGTGATGTATAGTCAATACCCGATAGTACATTGTCGTTTAACACAAAAAAAAAAAAAAAAAAAAAAAAAAAAAAAAAAAAAACACCAAAAACACCAAAAACAAAAAAAAAACAAAAAAAAATGAATTTGAAATTATCCGTATCCTAAATTCATATTGGACATGAAAGAAGCCCGGACTTTCTCTGATGCATTCTGATCAGCGTGCTTCATGTCCGTGTCCACCTGTCTAATACGAAGGAGGACGATCAATGTTCACTGACGCAGAAAATACTGACAGCCCTTTCCCTTGCTCCCTGATGGTCCTCTAAGATCAGCCCTGGTAAGACTTGTATGTACTGTGTACAATTTCACTATCTACTGATAAGACTTTCGTTATCACTACTTCACCACTTTACTGAAGGCACGCTAGGCTTTATATTTAGTGGTCTTGACTCGTAAAAGTTTCTTAATTACTATCTATTTTTTTAGTAGGCAAAGAATGGATATGTTTTCTATACTACTTTGGTTGTTTATTGAATATCAGGGCTGATTTTATAAGATGGGGCTGTTTGGGCAGATACTTGAGAGAGCGAAGACTTTGAAGCGATCAAACAGCTAAGAAAATCATACATGTAGGTATGTGCAATTGTGCATAAGCCGCCATTTTCTTATACTTGTATAGCCAGCTAATAAAATAAAATACACCCAAAAAAAAAAAAAAAAAAAAAAAAAAAAAAAAAAAAACAAACAAACAAAAAAAAAAACACCAAAAACATAAAAATGAATTTGAAATTATCCGTATCCTAAATTCATATTGGACATGAAAGAAGCCCGGATGCATTCAGCGTGCTTCATGTCCGTGTCCACCTGTCCGCGAAGGACGTTTTATCAATATTCACTGACGCAGAAAATACTGACAGCCCTTTCCCTTGCTCCCTGATGGTCCTCTAAGATCAGCCCTGGTAAGACTTGTATGTACTGTGTACAATTTCACTATCTACTGATAAGACTTTCGTTATCACTACTTCACCACTTTACTGAAGGCACGCTAGGCTTTATATTTAGTGGTCTTGTATCGTATAAAAGTTTCTTAATTACTTTCTATTTTTTTAGTAGGCAAAGAATGGTAGGATTGTAGGAAGAGTAGGTAGATAATACCTATAGGTACCTACCTATTTGTTTCGGTATGAGATTTTGGGGCAAAATTCAAAACAGGTGATTCATGGATCCATGATTTTTTTTATCAACTTTAATACTAATGAAAAAGTGAGTTCTACAGGTGACAGGTTCATTTTGGACTGATTGTTGACTTCGGAGACTTCTTCGAGCATTCTTCGGGCATTCTCAGGGGTTAAAAACTATTTTAACATGAACTTGTAGACTTGGGCCTTAGGTACTTACCTACCTCTGACTTAAAAATGCCGGGTATACCTAAAAAACTGATTACACAAAATTCAACTGATTGGCCATAAGGAGTGCGAAAATTAGCTGACTGACCATGCATAAGGTAATATGCAAAACGGCGGTTTAAATCGTTTGGCGAAGCCATAAGGATTGCGAAAATTAGCTGACTGACCATAAGGCAATATGCAAAACGGCGGTTTACATCGTTTGGCGAAAGAAAATTTCAGAAAAGTCGTACCATTTTCCAGTAGTACAGGAAAAACCACTTTCGGGATCATAAAACTCAACTGATTGGCAATAAGGAGTACGATTCTTGTACTACTGGAAAATGGTACGACTTTTCCGAAAATTTCTTTCACCAAACGATGTAAACCGCTGTTTTGCATATTGCCTTATGATCAGTCAGCTAATTTTCGTATTCTTATTGCCAATCAGTTGAGTTTTATGATCCCGAAAGTGGTTTTTCCTGTACTACTGGAAAATGGTACGACTTTTCCGAAATTTTCTTTCGCCAAACGATGTAAACCGCCGTTTTGCATATTACCTTATGCATGGTCAGTCAGCTAATTTTCGCACTCCTTATGGCCAATCAGTTGACTTTTGTGTAATCAGTTTTTTTTTTTTTTTTTGGTATACCCAAAATGCCTTCTACGTACCACCTCTAACTACTAGACCTACCCAAGTTGTATTTTCTTTTCGGAATTTCTCCTTTTCTCAAGCTTGTTTCAACTCTTTTGGCGTGATAGCGCGCCTGTACTAAACCATAGGAAACCCAAGCGCGCCATCAAAATTGGTTCCGTTTTCGAAAGGAAAACAGGTATCTTCAGTTACGAAGAAGATTGAAGGATTTTGGTTATGGACCTACCAGCCGAAAACCAAATGAAGACGCGTCTCTAATGCCCCATGCAAAAGAAGACCCAGCACTCTCATCCTAGCTAACATAAACGAATGAATACAATGCCCGGACGGTCACCCATCCAGTGATTGAACACTCAACTTCAGTTATCTGATAAGTGATAAGAACTATAAGATAAGTACTTCGTATTTGGTATTTGGTTGGTAAGGTAAGTATCTAAATATATCCCGTGTAAAGGTGGGTTTTCACCAACGCGACCTTTGCCGCGCGACAAAAGTCGCATAGTGGAAACCTGTTGCGCGACACGAAAAAAAGTCGTGCGACCATGCGACTTCTATCCGATGAAAGTCGGTCCGGATCAAAGGAATGTCGCGTAGCAATGCCAGTGGGAACGTGTCGCGCGACTCTTCATTTTAGTTTATTCCTTATGAGTGGGAGTGCTTTAATTTTAATAGAATTTTAATTTTTTTTTAAAACTACTTTTCGACTGTAACTTATTTCAAGACTTTGAACCAAAATCAATAAAGACGAACTTTACATTTTGACTTTTACTTTATACCAAACACTCACTGAATTTTTATTACCATCACCAGATGTACCTACTCCCTGTTAAAAGGACAGATCAAGCGGCGGGCGACTAAACCAGGGGTCTTCAACTTTTTTAAAGTTAGAAATACGTCACGTGAACTCATGGGGAGTCTGAAAGAGAGTGGTTCAAAGTTCTACCATAATATAGTATAGGTGGTTGCGTTAACGATAGCTACACCGCCCTCACGTCACGTGAGCTCAAATGACGTGAGCCCACGCTATTGTGAACGAAATCACCTGCTATATTATGGGAGAACTTCTTTCGAAACCACATCTCTCTGACTCACCAAGACGTGTTTCTAGAGCTCACATGACGTGTTTCTACTTTTACTTACGTATAAAAAGACATTTCAAAATATTTATTGGCCAGCCACAAAGACAATTAACAGACAAAACATGAGAGACTATGAAGTGACAGAACACAAACAAATAGGTAACAGAAAAACTATGACATGATAGAACAAAGACAAATAACAGACAAAACATGACAAACTATGAAGTGACATAACAAAGACAAATAACAGACAAAATATGACAAATTATGAAGTGACATAACACGGACAAATAACAAAAACTATGACAAACTATGACGTTACATAACAAAGACAAATAACAGACAAAACATGACAAACCATTACGTGACAGAACAAAAGCAAATAACAGAAAAAAAGGACAAACTATTGACGTGACATAACATAGACAAATAACAACAAGACATAACAGAACAAGGACAAATAACAGACAGGACAGAACAAGGACAAATAACAGACAAAACATGACAGAACATTACGTGACAGAACAAAAGCAAATAACAGAAAAAAAGGACAAACTATTGACGTGACATAACATAGACAAATAACAACAAGACATAATAGAACAAGGACAAATAACAGACAGGGCAGAACAAGGACAAATAACAGACAAAACATGACAGAACAAGGACAAAAAAAAACATGGCATAACAAGGTCAAATAACAGACAGGACAGAACAAGGACAAATAACAGACAGGACAGAAAAAGTACAAATAAAAGAAGGACAGAACAAGGATAAATAACAGACAGGACAGAAAAAGTACAAATAAAAGACAAGACAAGACAGAAAACGGACAAATAACAAACAAGACATGACAGAACAAAGACAAATAACAAACAGGAGAGAACAAGGACAAAAGCAGACAAAATATGACAGAACAAGGACAAATAACAGATAAGACATGACAGAACAAGGACAAATAACAGACAAAACATAACAGAATAAAGAAAAATAACAGACAAGATATGACAGAACAAGGACAGACAAGACAGAACAAGGACCAATAACAGACAAGACATGAAAGAACAAGGACAAATAATAGACAGAACAGTACAAGGACAAATAACAGACAAAACATATAAACAAAATAATGACTGATAATCCATGAACTAACGAATAAAACAATGACAGACCATCCACGAACTTATAAACAAAACAATGACTGACAATCCAAGACATGAAAGAACAAGGACAAATAATAGACAGGACAGTACAAGGACAAATAACAGACAAAACATATAAACAAAACAATGACTGATAGATAGATAATCCATGAACTAACGAATAAAATAATGACAGACCATCCACGAACTTATAAACAAAACAATGACTGACAATCCACGAACTAACAAATAAAACAATGAGAGACCATCCACGAATTAACAAATAAAACAATGACTGACTTTCTATGAACTGACAAACAAATAAAACAATGACTGACAATCCATGAACTGACAAACAAACCAATAACTGACAATCCACGAACTAACAAATAAAAGAATGACAGACCATCCACGAACTTATAAACAAAACAATGACTGACAATCAATCCATGAACTAACAAATAAAACAATGACAACCATCCACGAACTTATAAACAAAACAATGACTGACAATCCATGAACTGACAAAAAGAACCAATGACTGACTTTCTATGAACTGACATACAAAAAAAAAAAACAATGACTGATAATCCAGAAATGACTGATAACCTTAAAATGACAAATATAGCTCACTGAAAACCACAAAATGACAAAGACAACTCACTGACAAACCACAAAATGACAAATACAACTCACTGACAAACCACAAAATGACAAATGCAAATCACTGACGAACCTCAAAATGACAAATATAAATCACTGACAAACCTCAAAATGATCACCCTATATCACGTTGAATACACAGCTTAAAAAAAAAAATAAATTAAAATATTTTTTAATTGCAAGTGAAAACAGGTCACGTCGCGCGACATTCGCGCGACATATGTCGCGCGATTTTGTCGGGGAGTGCTTTAATTTTTAACAGGTCACGTCGCGCGACAAATGTTGCAAGTGAAAACTGGTCACGTCGCGCGACAGAGGTCGCGTTGGTGAAAATCCACCTTAACGCCATTGGCGCCCAATCACTCTTCCGCCCAACCAGACCCGTTGGTTCTGAAGAGGCCATCAGGTTCTGTCGATGAAGAAAGAAATTAGAAATGGGTACAAAGTGAAAGGAGACTTGAAAGTGAAAGTCCTTCTAGAGGCACTCGATGCAGATGCTCGTGAGGAATATACGTACGTCTTTAGGTTCTACTTCAAGAAGGTAGAAGGTAACTTAAAAAATGATGGGCTTTTTTCTGTGGGTTATGGCTCTGTCTGGTTGAATAAAAGGTCAATTCCTACGTAAAAAGTTGTGAAAAATCCAAAATTGAGGTCATTGATTCCGAAAAAGTAAATTTAAAAGGTCAAAAATTCAATCTCAAAATGACAAATGCAACTCACTGACAAACCACAAAATGACGAATACAACTCACTGACAAACCCCAAAATGACAAATACAACTCACAGACAAACCCCAAAATGACAAATACTACTCACAGACAAAACTCAAAATGACAAATACAACTGACAGACAACCCTCAAAATGAAAAATACAACTCACAAACAAACCTCAAAATGACAAATACAACTGACAGACAAACCACAAAATCACAAATACAACTGACTGACTAACCACAAAATGACAAAGACTAATGACGGACAAACCACAAAAAAAAAAAACAAATATCACTCACTGACAAACCACATCATGACGAATACACAACTCTGACAAACCTCAAAATGACAAATACAACTGACAGACAAACCAAAAAATGACATATACAACTGACCGACAAACCTAAAAATGACAAATACAACTCACTGACAAACCCCAAAATGATGAATACAACTCACTAACACACCTCAAAATGACAAAAAAAAAAAAAAAACTCACTGACAAAACACAAAATGACAAATACAACTTACTGACAAACCTCAAAATGACGAATACAACTAACCGACAAACCAGTAAACTACAAATAAAACTGGCAGACAAACCAGAAAATAACGAATACAACTCTGACAGACCTCAAAATGACAAATACAACTGACAGATAAAACACAAAATGACAAAGACTAATGACGGACAAACCACAAAAAAAAAAAAAACAAAAAAAAAACAAATATCACTCACTGACAAACCACATCATGACGAATACACAACTCTGACAAACCTCAAAATGACAAATACAACTGACAGACAAACCAAAAAATGACATATACAACTGACCGACAAACCTAAAAATGACAAATACAACTCACTGACAAACCCCAAAATGATGAATACAACTCACTAACACACCTCAAAATGACGAAAAAAAAAACTCACTGACAAAACACAAAATGACAAATACAACTTACTGACAAACCTCAAAACAAATAAAACTGGCAGACAAACCAGAAAATAACGAATACAACTCTGACAGACCTCAAAATGACAAATACAACTGACAGATAAAACACAAAATGACAAAGACTAATGACGGACGAACTTCAAAATGACAAATACAACTCACTGACAAACCACATCATGACGAATACAACTCTGCCAAACCTAAAAATGACAAATACAACTGACAGACAAACCTCAAAATGACGAATACAACTCACAGAAAAACCACAAAATGGCAAATACAACTCAATGACAAACCTAAAAATGACAAATACAAATGACAGACAAATCACAAAATGAAAAATACAAATGACAGACAAAACACAAAATGACACATACCTAATACTCACAGAAAAACCTCAAAATGACAAATACAACTCACTGACAAACTTCAAAACGGCAAATTCAAATGACAGACAAATCACAAAATGACAAATACAATCAGAGAAACCGAAAAAATGACGAATTTAACTGACAGACAAACCTCAAAATGACGAATAGACCAAACACACTGACAAACTTCAAAACGACAAATTCAAATGACAGACAAATCACAAAATGACAAATACAATCAGACAAACCAAAAAAATGACGAATAGACCAAACACAAAATGACGAATAAAACTCACTGACAAACCTCAAAATGACGAACACAACTAAAAGACAAACCGCTAAACTACAAATAAAACTGTCAGACGTCCACAAGCTGACAAAGACTAATGACGGACAAACCTCAAAATGACAAATATCACTCACTGACAAACCACAAAATGATACAACTGACAGGCAAACCACAAAATGACAAATATCACTCACTGAGAAACTAAAAATTGACAAATGCTACTGACAGAAAAACCTCAAAACGACAAATACAACCCACTTACAAAACTAAAAGCGACAAATACAACTGACAGACAAACCTCAAAATGATGAATCAACTCACACACGAACCACAAAATGACAAATACAACTCACTGACAAACCACAAAATGACAAATACAACTCACAGGCAAACTTAAAAATGACAAATACAATTGACAGACAAACCACAAAATTATTATTATTAACAGGTTCACAACTTGAGTTGTAGTTTTATTTTTCTTGCATAGGTAAAAATTTACAAGAAAAAGTCCAAGAAGTACCTACACTGGTTAAAATATCACTCACTGACAAACCACAAAATGACAAAGAAATGACTAACAAACCACAAAAAGACAAATACAACTGACAGACAAACCTCAAACATTTATAAAACTCACTGACAAACCACAAAAAGACGAATACGACTCTGACAAACCTCAAAATGACAAATACAACTGACAGGCAAACCACAAAATGACAAATATCACTCACTGAGAAACTAAAAATTGACAAATGCTACTGACAGAAAAACCTCAAAACGACAAATACAACCCACTTACAAAACTAAAAGCGACAAATACAACTGACAGACAAACCTCAAAATGATGAATCAACTCACACACGAACCACAAAATGACAAATACAACTCACTGACAAACCACAAAATGACAAATACAACTCACAGGCAAACTTAAAAATGACAAATACAACTGACAGACAAACCACAAAATTATTATTATTAACAGGTTCACAACTTGAGTTGTAGTTTTATTTTTCTTGCATAGGAAAAAATTTACACAAGTTACAAGAAAAAGTACAAGAAGTACCACCTACACTGGATACACTCTGTACACACTGCTTATACTCTATACATGTCTCTTACACTCTGTACACTCTATTGCCACTCTATACTTAATACAAACTATTGACGTGACATAACATAGACAAATAACAGACAAGACATAACAGAACAAGGACAAATAACAGACAGGACAGAACAAGGACAAATAACAGACAGGTTACAAGAAAAAGCAACGCAAATGATTCGGAGCTGAATGTAAACGCCTTCCTGCTCCTTCACTTCTCCTCGTCATGCCGGTCCTTTGACTCGTGCACAAAAAACCGACAATAAGGGGAGCACAGAGCAGGAGCAGTGGCAGAAACTATTGACGTGACATAACATAGACAAATAACAGACAAGACATAACAGAACAAGGACAAATAACAGACAGGACAGAACAAGGACAAAGAACAGACAAGTTACAAGAAAAAGTACAAGAAGAACCTACACTGGTTACACTCTGTACACACTGCTTATACTCTATACATGTCTCTTACACTTTGTACACTCTATTGCCACTCTATACTTAATACTTACTACACACTTCTCATTCTAACCTTATCAAATCTCTTTTATCTGTAAATTGTAATTCTCCTTTACTTTAATTCTATTTTTACCTATGTACTAGTGTAAGTATGGAATAGAATAGAATAGAATAGAATATACCTTGTTTATACTACCAGCATAGGACATTTTATGTCCTATGTTGGTATGTCCATAAAATGTAATGTTTATAACATTACATTTTATGGAACAATATTCAAGACCTGTTTAAATTAAAAAAAAAAGTAGAATTCAGCTAGTACAGAAGAAAAACAAGATAGGAGAGAGCCGGCCGTATCGGAATAACCTTATCTGTTGAGGATAGAATCCGCCCCGGGCGGAAATCGAACCCGCAACCTAGTGCTCACAGGTTAACCTCCAAGCCAACGGATTTAAACATGGAAATCGCTAGGGATTACTTCAGTGAACAACAGTGAACCTACCTATTCTGTAAATTGTAATTCTCCTTTACTTTAATTCTATTTTTACCTATGTACTAGTGTAAGTATGGAATAGAATAGAATAGAATAGAATATACCTTGTTTATACTACCAGCATAGGACATTTTATGTCCTATGTTGGTATGTCCATACAATATTAAAGTTGGTATATCCATACAACAGGTATGTCCATACCTGTTTAAATTAAAAAAAGTAGTGTGTACCTATAAGTTAGTAGTGTGTACCTATGTACTACTTACTACACACATTACACACTGATTACACTCTGTACACACTGCTTATACTCTATACATGTCTCTTACACTCTGTACACTCTATTGTCACTCTATAAGTATTAAGTAATACAGTCTAAACTTAATACTTACATCTGTACATACATCTCTATACATGTCTCTTACACTCTGTACACTCTATTGCCACTCAATAAGTATTAAGCAATACTTACAGTCTAAACTTAATACTTACATCTGTACATACTACTTACACTCTGTACTCACTACTTATACTCTGTGCAGCTGTACACACTACTTATACTCTGTACACTCTACTTACATTCTGTACACACTACTTACACTAGTACATAGGTGAAAATAGAATTAAAGTAAAGGAGAATTACAATTTACAGACAGTCTAAACTTAATACTTACATCTGTACATACTACTTACACTCTGTACTCACTACTTATACTCTGTGCAGCTGTACACACTACTTACACTTTGGTCTCACTACTTATACTCTGTACACACTACTTACATTCTGTACACACTACTTATACTAGTAACTAGTACATAGGTAAAAATAGAATTAAAGTAAAGGAGAATTACAATTTACAGAAAAAAAGAGATTTGATAAGGTTAGAAAGAGAAGAGCCGTCCACGACATGACGATCAAGATGATAACGTTCATTTATGTTCGTTCAAGATGTTCACAAACCACAAAAAGACAAATATCACTCACTGACAACAAAATGACAAATACAACTCTGACAAACCTCAAACTAACAAATACAACTGACAGACGAACATAAAAATGATGAATACACAACTCACTGACAAACCTCAAAATGACAAATATCACTCACTGAAAAACCACAAAATGAAAAATACAACGCCTGAAAAACCACAAAATGACAAATACAACTCACTGACACACCAAAAAATAACAAAAACAACTCACAGACAAACTTCAAAATGACAAATACAACTGACAGACAAACCACAAAATGAGAAAGACTAATGACTGACAAACCACAAAAACACAAATATCACTAACTGACGACAAAATGACAAAAACAACTGACAGATAAACCTCAAAATGACAAATAGAACTCACAAACCTAAAAATGACAAATGCAACTGACAGACAAACCTCAAAATGATGAATACAACTCACTGACAAACCTCAAAATGACAAATATCACTCACTGGCAAACCACAAAATGACAAATACAACTCACTGACACACCAAAAAATAACAAAAACAACTCACAGACAAACTTCAAAATGACAAATACAACTGACAGACAAACCACAAAATGAGAAAGACTAATGACTGACAAACCACAAAAACACAAATATCACTAACTGACGACAAAATGACAAAAACAACTGACAGATAAACCTCAAAATGACAAATAGAACTCACAAACCTAAAAATGACAAATGCAACTGACAGACAAACCTCAAAATGATGAATACAACTCACTGACAAACCTCAAAATGACAAATATCACTCACTGGCAAACCACAAAATGACAAATACAACTCACTGACA